>NW_027615290.1:0-52061 GCF_965212315.1 Lampetra planeri | reverse complement strand
GTGACGGTATGGTGTGATGCGACGGTGTGGTGGCATGATGGTGTTGTGGTGTGACGTGATGAACGTAACGGGACCCATTTCAGAAGATGAACTGAAGCAGCAGATTAATTCAGTCTGCACTCACCATTGCCAAGCAGCCACAGACACACACACAGTGATTGGCAAGAGCCAGGGGTTCTGCAGCCAAAATTACAATGGGAGCCATTCTTTTCGAATTCGGTAAAAAAATTATAATTAATATTTCAAGAGCCGCGTTGCACGTCAATACGAGATGGTGGTCCTGAATAACATCACGGAGCAGTTCCTTGAAGAGCCGCATGCGGTTTCGGAGCCGCAGGTTGACGCACCCCTGGGCTAGTGAGAACACTACCGAGTTGCCAGTTGCTCATGGTTCCCGCGTTGCCGGCAACGGTTGCCTTGAACGGTCACCCTCGTGGACGACGGCCTTTTGAGACCGTGCCCTCCGCTAGAAAGCGCCGAGCGGGAAATCGCTACGAGATCGGGAGACGCGCCGATCGTTTTTTTTTGTTCTAAACCGACAGAATCCACGACGTGTGCGCCCGCGAGTTATTTAAAAGGTCAAGAGGTCATCGCGATCCCAGCCAGCCGTTATCTCCCCTCGTATGTGCGCTAAGCTAAATGCCCGTTCACAGCGGAATTGGCCAAACGATCCCAAATGCAGTTAAGACGTTCATGAAAAGCAGCCTTGAGACTCGGGAGAGGGCCTTCCCAAGTTAAGTAAACAAAAACACAAATAAATATAACACCACCATTATCACATTTCTCGTTACACACGCAGTTCTATTCGTAACCTCGAAGTTGCTTACCCTATCGTGCCAATTATCCACGTGGGTTATCGAGTTCTTCGAGTGCTGGCCACCGCTTTATAGGGGAGGGGGGAAGAGGCAAATAAATAACCACATTACAACTAATTTGGTGAGCGACTTTCTTGGGGTGGAGCACACACTAGAGGCCCCGTGTAGAGAATTTTTTCGTAAAATCCAGCAACTCTAGAGATTATCGAAGTATCCGAAAAGTCAAGAGAAAACCGAGTGAGCTCGCAACGCTGTGGGCGTGACAGGGGTTGCTAGGGGGTTGATGTCATCAGTCCCACTGTGCTAACCAATCGGCTGCCGGGACAACCCCCCACGCAACATGGCCGCCGTGAACTCCCCCCCCCATGCAACATGGCTGCCACTAAGTCATCACGACCTCTCCTTCAGCCAGTTGAGGTAATTATATTTGTGATTAAGGTTTATCATAAAGCATTATTATTGTGACTGTCACTGACAAATGCGCAAAGGGGCGAGTGGTCCCAACCACCCTCCTAACTTACAAAAATGTCCCAACTCCCTTATGGATGGCATCTGTGACACGTCTCATCTTACGACACGTCTAGATTTTCGTAATGTTGCTCTGTACGTGGCGGGGGGCCCAGCGTGGAGGTGATCCCACCTCGAACTTCACGCTCGAGGTGGGATCACCTCCACGAGTCATCGAGACCCACAACCCTCCTCTCCCCCGCCGTTACACGCGGACCGACGGGGGCAACGCACAAACGCTTTCAACTTAAACTCGAGGTGTTGGGACACTAGAAACGGGAGGCATGCACGGGAGGTATGGGAGGGAGCTAAATACTAAAATGTACAAACTTCTGACTTAATGTACGAAAATCATAACCCCACCCCCCCTCCCTCCTACAGATACGTAACCAGTGCTTAACTTCATCCGCCACTTTCAGTAATAGCTCCTCTCTCCGTCACCCGGCACACCACGTCCAGTATGCATCTCTCTCGCTCGCAGTGGGCCGTGACTACGACTGGTCAGGTGCCACCTACGACTGGAGTCTACCAGCGACCTCGATTAGATTTCCGAACCCCAGCACACCACATCCAGTATGCCTCCCCAATGTCGCTTGGGAGGGAAACTTGACTTGTTCGGAAACTTCCCTGCACATCGCCCAAGCACTGCCCAGGGGGAAGGGGAAGACTGGGAGGCAGGCGGGGGTGGGGGGGGGAGGTCGGTGGGGGGGGGTGGTTATGAATCGTAATACTTGAATCTATAATCGGTCCAATCACACGTGACGAAAAACATCTCACAGCACAGGTGATCAGCCTAGGGGCCCCCCCCGCTGGGTGCTGTCCCTGCACGTCACAAGCTTGAACACAGCACCGGACTGACCGTGGGGAGCCGGTGCTGTGTTCCGGCGCGAGGGGGGGGGGGGGGGTGGAGGGAGCGACGTTGCTTTACGGTTTTACCCAATCACGTAATTTTTATCGCGGTGTAGTAACTCAAATTTGGCGAAATTGCAACGCGGCACCAGCACACGATGGGGCCCACTCTTGCGAACGACGTCGCGGGATCTTTGACGCCCACGGTGAAGCGGATGCCGTGTGGTAGCAGTATTACTACAACAGTTACCACACACCGCAGCGTTCACCGGGGCGGCCGCTGGGCTCGAACCGCGAGGCGGTCACGTGACCCGGAGGCAGCGGGGTCACATGACGAGGCAGCTGCTCTTGGGCTGGGGGACGACACCGTCGGCCTTCTCGATCTCCACGATGATCTGCTTGAAGACGTCCACCGCGGCCTGCACTCGGCACACCACATCCAGTATTCACGCCTCCCCCTCTCTCGCAATGGGCCGGGATTTACGACTGGTCACGTGCCACCTACTCCGGTCTGCCGGCGACCCGGAGAATATAGAGAGAAATTAAGAGTTGTGCGAATGATCATGATGATGATAACTCCAACGGTTATGTCAATGATGATGACGATGGTCATGATGACGATGAGGATCATGAAGATAATGGTGATGACGGTGACGACGACGATGACGGCAGTCGGCAAGGCCGCGCTAACCTGGTTCTCCTTGGCGGACGACTCCATGAACTCGGCCTTCCACGCGTCGGCAAGGCGCTTCCCCTCCTCGCAGGGGATCACCCTGCACCACGGGGGCAGCACAACACCCCCAGCAGCCTTCAGCGCCTGTTACACCCCCAAACCTATAGCGCCTGTTACACCCCTAGCCCTCAGCGCCTGTTACACCCCCGAGCCCTATAGCAGCCGTTACATGTGTGTACGTGTGTGTGTGTACGTGTGTGTGTCTTTGTACGTGTGTGTGTACGTGCGTGTGTGTGTATGTGCGTGCGTGTACGTGTGTGTGCGTGTGTACGTGCGTGTGTACGTGCGTGTGTGTGTACGTGCGTGTGTGTGTACGTGCGTGTGTGTGTGCGTGTGTGCGTGCGTGTGTGTACGTGTGTGTGTGTGTAAGTGCGCGTGTGTGTGTATGTGCGTGTGTGTGTGTGTACGTGCATGTGTGTGTACATGTGTGTGTGTACGTGTGTGTGTGTATGTGTGTGTACGTGCGTGTGTGTGTAAGTGCGTGTGTGTGTAAGTGCGTGTGTGTGTACGTGCGTGTGTACATGTGTGTGTGTACGTGTGTGTACGTGCGTGTGTGTGTAAGTGCGTGTGTGTGTGTGTAAGTGCGTGTGTGTGTACGTGCGTGTGTGTACGTGTGTGTGTGTAAGTGCGTGTGTGTGTATACGTGCGTGTGTGTGTGTGTACGTGCATGTGTGTGTGTGTGTAAGTGCATGTGTGTACGTGTGTGTGTGTAAGTGCGTGTGTGTGTATACGTGCGTGTGTGTGTGTGTACGTGCATGTGTGTGTGTGTGTGTAAGTGCATGTGTGTACGTGTGTGTGTGTACATGCATCGTCACCTCTCCAAGTGAAGATCTTTCTTGTTCCCCACCAGCACGATTGGAACTCTGGAATAGACAAAAATTAAAATAAACAAAATACAACCAAATGGTTTGCCGCTTGTTGCAGAGGTTCACGCGGTTCGAGCCATGCGGCCACCCTGGTTAATACTGCAGTGTCTAAAAACCGTAACAATCCTCCTACTCACGGTGGGCGTTAAAGATCCCCGTGACGTCGTTCAAAATCGAGTCGGCCACCGCGTGCTGGCGTCACGGTCTAATTTTTTTCATTTGATAAATAAGCACAGAAAATTATTAATTGGGCAAAACCACGCAGCAACATCGCCGCCTACTATACCCATCGGTGACACACCGCGAGGCCATCCATGACATAGCCCTGCGGTTTACCAAGTGCGCGACTTCCAAATGTACGAGAAGATGATTAACACCGACACCGAGAGTGATTTAAAGCTTTCGTGACTGCAGGGATTCATATTCTTGGTTCTTTCGGTAAAATAATTTTCTTGCTGTGGATTTCACACCTGATGATGATTGCTTGTGTTGCAGTCGAAACGTCGTTGTTTTATATTTGCATTATTTTATTATTTCCCTTCTACGTGACTTTACCGAAAGAACCAACAATAAGAATACCGACAGTGATGTCGATAGCTCAGCGGCAGGGCGTTTAGATCAACAGCGGTCGTTATCCCATGCATAAACTCACGTCCCCCACTCCCCTGCCGTAGAAATGCGCAATTTCCACCGCTGGCTCTGCGGGGCTGTCAACACGAGATGGGCACCAACCGCTAATTGCGGCGAAGCAGGAAATCACAGCCTTGACGGCAAACACCGCGGGCCAAAGGCTTTACCGATGTCCTGACCACCGCGCTCTTGGCACAGAGCCTGAGCCAAGGGGGCGTAGCGGAGCGAGCGAGCGAGCGAGGGGCAGTGTGACTCGTTGCCGCTTACTGGACACTCCCCACCATGTCGAGCAGCTTGTCGTGGATTATCTGCACAACCTCAAAACTGGAGCGAGTGGGGGAAATAAAAGAGACACGCACGCACACACGCACACACGTTTACGCATGCAAACGCACGTGCAGACAAAGCCCAAATATCCCCCCCCCATATAGCCTTAACAGATATTAGGGGCAAGTGCTGTTAGCTAGTACCTATGAAGGCCGGAACAGCACGCGAGGGGGTGGGTGGCAAGCACTGCGCCCGACCGCTTTTGTGTCCCTAGCGGCGATGTTTACACACCGCACCAGGTACTCGTTTTGAGGCTGAGTTGACCTAGGGGAGGCCCAGGACCGGTTCAGATAATAGTCACTGGTGTTGGCCGTGAGCGGGAATTGAATCCAGATCGCCGGGTTCGTAACGCAACGCACTCACCGCTGCGCCACTGCTCCCCCCCACACACACGCACATACACGCACACACATAAAACTGCAACACTGATGGCAGCTTGGTCGTCATAACCAAAGATCAGGACGTTATCGCGGCCAGAGCCGTTGGCTCCCTAGACGGTCGCGAGTCTCCACCACAACTGCGGATGTCAGCTGAGCCTCGGAAAGTGCGCTCATTGACAAGAGCAGTCAAGCTCGACGAAATTGTCGCGCTCCGTAATGGACGTATTACGCACGTGGCCGCGAGAAGCACGACACGAACTGGATCAAAAACAATCCGCAAAAAGTGGGCCAAGTTAAAGAAGGCGGAAGGCCGATATCAAGATAAAAAAAGACGTGTACAGCCCCTTTTGTCCATCCACTGCTGGATACGAGGGCTTCCCCCCAACCCCAGCGGCCGTGCGGATCACGGGTGGTTCGTTTTGCCATACTTCACCACGCGGTGGTCAGCTGACCTCTTGCTGGAGGTGACGGAGTACACCAGCACGTAGCCGTGGATGTCCATGGAGTACGACTGGGGGAAGATGGAGTACTCGTCCTGCAGGAACGGGCACAAAGACAAAGGTCCATCGCGTCGTAGCCTTCGTGGACTTACGAGGCAAGTGCTGTTAGCGGGTAGCACCTACGAAGGCCGCCACGGTGCTCCGATGACGGGGCGGTGTGGCCGACAACATGCCCTTCCGCCTTGGGTTTCCCCAGCGCTGACACAGGTACTCATTTAAGCTCGAGTCGACCTAGGGGAGGCCCAGGAACAGTTACGATATTCGCCCCACTACTGACAGGCTAATACCTCGGGGTCACACCTGCAAATCAGAACTACGCTGGTCTCCTGAGCTCTCGCCTGCTTCAACAAAATTAACTTGAAAAATTCAACTCGCCACCGCACTCTACCATTTACCCAATCACCCGCTCGCAATCTCACCTCGCCTGCTCACCCACTCGCCCACTATTCAACCATTCACACTCACTCACTCACCCACTCAGTCGCACAGGTCACTTGACTTCCCATCTGGTTAAACAAGATCAGCACGCCAGAGGTCGCAAACGGGTTTTGATTCCTTACCCGTACCCGGCCACATCAGGGTTGAAAACGGGTACCCGTACCCTACCCGATACCCGGCTACCCGTACCCGGCCGGGTATCGGGTAGGGTACGGGTACCCGATTGCGACCTCTGGGATGAAGCCATGTTGCAGGAGCGGGTGGGTTGATTCTAGGAACTTGAATTGTGAGAAGAGACAAGACGTTGGGAAATGAGTGACAAACGGTTACTCACCAGTGACTCACGGCCTACCCGTACCCGGCCGCAGCAGGGTCGCAAACAGGTACCCGTACCCGGCCGGGTAGCCGGGTATCGGGTAGGGTACGGGTATCGGGTACCCGGTTGCGACCTCTGCAGCACGCACGCACGCACCTGCCCAGCCGTGTCCACCAGCTGCAGGTTGAACTCCTGTCCGTTGATGTGGAGAGTTTTCGTGAACGCTGCAAGAGGGAAGAGTCGTGTACAAATATCAATGCAAAGGTCCCCCCCGTTTGGCGTTTAACAAGACTTGTCGGGGGGGGGGGGCAAGTCAAGTCCTGCCAGCGAGCGCCTATGAAAGGCCGGAACGCCGCAACGACGAGGTGAATGGCCAACGCCACGCCCGGTCGCCTTTTGTCTCCCCAATGCTGATGTTTACAAACGACACCAAGGACTAAGGCTGAGTTGATCTAGGGGAGGCCCAGGACCGGTTGAGATATTCGTCACATATGTTGACCGTGAGCAGGAATTAAACTCGGGACGCCGGGTTCGTAGTGCAGTGCGCGAACCACTACACTACTGCTCTCCAAAGACAAAGATCCCCCGTATAGCCTTGACAAACTGTCGGGGCAAGTGCTGTTAGCGAGCACCTATGAAGGCCGGAACGGTACACGAGGGGGTGGGTGGCCAGCACCGCGTCCGACCGCCTTTGTCTCCCCAGTGGCAATGTTTACACACCGCACCAGGTACTCATCTCAGGCTGAGTCGACCTAGGGGAGGCCCAGGACCGGTTCAGATAATCGTCACTGGTGTTGGCCGTGAGCGGGAATCGAACCCGGATCGCCAGGTTCATAGCTCAGCGCGCTAATTGCTACACCACCGCTCCTCACACGCACACACACACGCACACATGCACGTACAGTATACAGATATATAAACAACTTCAATTGTCTGTGTGCCAGTCTGCACCTCCGTCTTTCGATCCATGTCTATCCGTCCACCCTTGTGCGTGTGAGCGTACGGTGTGTGTGAGACTCGGATGTTTGCGTCGTCTGCATGTGACGTGTGTTGGTGAGTGTATGACGTATGGCCCCGCACCTCCGATTAGCACGCTGTGTGTGCATGCATATTATGGGTGCATGTGTAGTGGTGATACGCGCTGGGTGTATATGTCGTGTGCCAGCGCGTATGTACGGGTGTGTGTGTGGTGACGCGCGCTGACGGGGAGGAGCAGGCGTCAGTGCGCGGGTGGGGGTAGTGCTGCTGATTGGCTGTGTGCCGGTGACGCGCCCAGAGGGAGTGATCGGGTAGCAGCGCGGTGTGATTGGTCGGGGAGTGGAAACACGCGCTGAGCGGAACCGGATCGTAGGGATAGCGCGTGGGGATTGGGTAACTGAGGAGCGGTGCCGACGTTGAGGTCCGCATCCGCTCCGTCTCCCGGGAAGAAGGGGTATATAAGGTGATGCACAGAGGAGCAGGGGGAGAAGTGGAACCATCTAAGAATGAAGACGAAGGTGCAGAGATAGAGCCCGGAGAGGAGAGTAATGGAGAGTAATGGAGAGTAATGGAGAGTAATGGAGAGTAGAGGAGAGTAAGGTATAAGTGTGTAGCCAGCGAGAGAGAACGGTCTACACGAGCTGAGTAATGTATAGTGTGTAGCCAGCGAGAGAGAACGGTCTACACGAGCTGAGTAATGTATAGTGTGTAGCCAGCGAGAGAGAACGGTCTACACGAGCTGAGTAATGTATAGTGTGTAGCCAGCGAGAGAGAACGGTCTACACGAGCTGAGTAATGTATAGTGTGTAGCCAGCGAGAGAGAACGGTCTACACGAGCCGAGTATGCATACGGTGTAGCCAGAGAGAGAGGAAGGTCTACACGAGCCGAGTATGCATACGGTGTAGCCAGAGAGAGAGATGCAAAGTCTACACGAGGCGAGTGGAGAGTGTAGCAGAGGCGCAGAGTCTACACGAGGCGAGAGAGGAGTGTAGCCGAGGCGCGGAGTCTACACGAGGCACAGAGAGCCAGCAGCACAGAATCCAGAGTCAAGAGAAGCGCATTGTGAAGAAGAGAGGCCACGCGTTGTATTGTTACAAGTCAAGATTTAATAAAAGAAGTGTGTTCCCGTCAAGGAGTTTCCTGCCGTCATTTTCCAATACTTCATCTGGCGTCAGAAGTGAAACGGGCTTCCAAGTATGGAGACGAGGAAGACCCGTAGGACCCACGGGATTGACCGCGAGGAAGACCTGGACGACTCGGGGCCGCTGGTGGCGGGGGGTGAGGAAGAGGACTTGCCCACGCTGCAGGGTCCGTCGACGGCGCCGGCCGAGCGACCGGGGACAGACGCCGGGCTTCGTGAGGCGCACTCCCGACTGGCGGAGCTGCTGCTCGCCGCCGCGTCCATCTTGGCGGAGATCAGCTCGTCGGGAGGAGCGGGGACGGTGGGGGACATTTTACAAGGTCGCCCCGCAGATTCCCGCCAAAACGAATGGGGGATTCCCGCCATTGCGCCTGGGCCTACTTTTGGCGGGAACGGCGAGCGCCACGTGGTGGTGGGTTCCCAAGCGCGCGCATCGACGTCATCAGCGCGCGAGGGGGTCCGCCATCTTACGTCTGCTGCTGGAGCCGCCATCTTAGACACCGACGGACAGGCGGAGAGGAACCACGAGGCGGATGACTTCATTTTTCAGCAGCGCCTGCCCACGTTGTCAGCCTTCAAGGCGGAAGGCGGAGACTGGGGCCAATTTCAGCGAAGGTTTTTGGCGCATCAAGAGATGTCAGCGTGGTCCGATGCTACGGCGCTGCGGGCATTGCCCGCCATGCTGGACGACGATGCGCTCGCGGCCTTCAGGGCTGCACGGAAGTCGGACCGCTCCACGCTGAAGGATGCGCTGGGTTTGTTGGCCAGGGTCTACGGGCCTCCCTCTACGTGCCGCCATCAGTTCTACGCAAGACGGAAAGCGGCCACGGAGACCGCGCTGGCCTATCGCACGGCGTTGCTGGCTCTTGCTGATGCTGCGTTCCCTCAGATGGACGAGGAGGGCCAAGACGCGATGGTTTTGGAGCAGCTGCTCAAGTTGGCGCAGGACCTGGGGGTCCCTATCAACACAGCTGACGAGATTGATATTTCTTCTTTGAGAGTCGCCACGAGTATTCAAGCGCACGAGGCCCTACAACGGAAGCAAGGCGTTGGTTGCAACGCTGCTGTCGTCGCAGCCCCGGGTTTGGTGGTCGCCGAACCCCAAGTCGTCAGCCCACGAGAGGAGGCGTTCGCCACGGGACGACCAGGGGACTGGAGGCCGGGGGCCCGGTCGCCTCTGCGATCGGGCCGAAAGTCGGAGCAACCAAGATCTACTCCGACCCTCGTCACGTGCTATAACTGCGGCCTCCGGGGCCACGTGGCGTCCGGGTGCCGCGCTCCGCGGCAGCGCGCCATGGGAGCTCGGCTGGACGACGACCGAGAGCCCAAGTCATCTCTACAATCCCCGGCAAGTCGCGGCACCTCACACGCTCGGCCTGTTTATTCGGCACACATGGGACGCCGCGTTGCGGCGGAGGAGGGCCGGTTAAGGTTCGGGGATTCGGTTCGGCGAGGGGGGTTCGGCCGGGACCAGGGAGACATTGAATGGGCGGAATTGGGGCATAGAATTGTGGCTGCTTCGGCGGGTTCGTCCGTTGTTACGGGATCTATTGATGGGGTTGAGATTAGGGTGTTAGTGGACACGGGGGCATCGGCAACTATTATATCGGACCTCATTTATAATATTCTTCCGGTCCAATGTCGTCCGCTGCTTCCAGTGGATGTGCCATTTTACGCCGCTAATGGGGGATCGTTGGGCATTATCGGTCAGGTTAGGGCGTCCATTTGCATTGGAGATATCAAATTGTCGGGACCCGTTTTCGTTTCGTCTTCTTTGGCAGTTCCGTGTCTTTTGGGCACTGACTTTTTGGCTAAAATGCCCATTAAAATTCTTATCGATCAACGATGCATTGAACTGCCATCGGGTCGCCGGATTTCATTTTTGACGGGCCCTACTGACATTCGGACGGCGTGCGCTACGATACAAGCGGTGGCGACGCAGACAGTGCAAGTGCCCCCGGGTTCACAGATGTTGATTCCCCTCCGGTTGCGGAAACTATGGGTGAGGGAGGCTTCGGGACAGAGTATGCTTTTGGGTCCTTCTAACAAGGCTGTCGGGGGTCTTGATTTATCGGTGGCTCACACTTTGGTGCGGGCTGACAGGGATCCGTTTGTGATGGTTTTGAACGCGGGGTCGCGACCAGCTGTCATTCCGCAGGGCACCGTGCTGGCTCACGCGGCGCAGGTCCCTGGGGATGATGGGTTGGTTGCGCAGGTGGGCTCGAGCCCCGCGCGGAACGTTGAGCCAAGGGAAGACCTTGAGTGGGTCCATTCGTTATGTGCCGCCTCGGACGATTTGTCGGCGGCGCAGTTGGGTGCGCTGCGCGAGTTGCTCATTGAATTCTCTGATGTATTCAGTAAACATAAGTATGACATTGGGTGCACGGATTTGTTGCACCATCACATTGAAACGGGCGATGCGGCGCCGGTCAGGCTAAATCCCTTCCGACTGAGTCCCGTGGAGAAGGAACATGTTCAGTCGGCTGTTAACGATATGCTAGAAGCCGATATTATTTCGCCCTCCTCTAGCCCGTGGGGAGCGCCTATTGTGCTGGTTAAGAAGCAGGACGGGTCCCTGCGATTCTGCGTTGATTGTTGAGACCGTGGAGGGGACCCGTGGAGGTCGTGCGCGTTGCACGGCCCCAGTGCGTTCAGATAAAGTGGGGAAAGCGCCGTTGGTACGTTCACCCCTCCCGACTGAAACCGTTCTCGCCTCCATATGGCCTCCCCTTGTGTCGTGATGGCCGGGCGTGTGACGTGACCGGCGACCCAGAGGGGGAAATGTCTCTGCCTGATCCACACGTATTTTCGCCTGATCTGCTCCCAGGTGTCTCGGAACTGACAGCTGCCGATCACCGGCGGCCGGATCTCCGCGGCGGGGCCGGCCCTTTCAGGCCCGTTCCGCGCCGTCTGGAGCAGCCGGAACCGCCGGACGGTCGTCAGTGTCCCGCCCCATACGATGGACCAGCCAGACGGACTCGCGCCAGGTCGTGCTACTTTGCATGACCTGCCTCGTGAGGAGTCGGGGCAGTTGGAGCGCCTCGTCACTGCGTGTAGTCGCAGGGACGTGGGGCGCGTTCGTTTCGAATTTGCTCGTATCGTGTTATTGTTGACTTTTCGGGTTCATTGTCAATCTGTACATAGTTATTCTTGTTGTTGTTGTTGTTGTGTTATGTTACGGGGCACACTCGGGGGGTTACGGGGTTTTTTTTGTTGGTTGTCGTTTTATCGTCGCGGTTGGTTGTTGTTAGCAGCCGGGCCGGCTGCGAGCTATGTGGGAGGGGGTGATGTAGTGGTGATACGCGCTGGGTGTATATGTCGTGTGCCAGCGCGTATGTACGGGTGTGTGTGTGGTGACGCGCGCTGACGGGGAGGAGCAGGCGTCAGTGCGCGGGTGGGGGTAGTGCTGCTGATTGGCTGTGTGCCGGTGACGCGCCCAGAGGGAGTGATCGGGTAGCAGCGCGGTGTGATTGGTCGGGGAGTGGAAACACGCGCTGAGCGGAACCGGATCGTAGGGATAGCGCGTGGGGATTGGGTAACTGAGGAGCGGTGCCGACGTTGAGGTCCGCATCCGCTCCGTCTCCCGGGAAGAAGGGGTATATAAGGTGATGCACAGAGGAGCAGGGGGAGAAGTGGAACCATCTAAGAATGAAGACGAAGGTGCAGAGATAGAGCCCGGAGAGGAGAGTAATGGAGAGTAATGGAGAGTAATGGAGAGTAATGGAGAGTAATGGAGAGTAGAGGAGAGTAAGGTATAAGTGTGTAGCCAGCGAGAGAGAACGGTCTACACGAGCTGAGTAATGTATAGTGTGTAGCCAGCGAGAGAGAACGGTCTACACGAGCTGAGTAATGTATAGTGTGTAGCCAGCGAGAGAGAACGGTCTACACGAGCTGAGTAATGTATAGTGTGTAGCCAGCGAGAGAGAACGGTCTACACGAGCTGAGTAATGTATAGTGTGTAGCCAGCGAGAGAGAACGGTCTACACGAGCCGAGTATGCATACGGTGTAGCCAGAGAGAGAGGAAGGTCTACACGAGCCGAGTATGCATACGGTGTAGCCAGAGAGAGAGATGCAAAGTCTACACGAGGCGAGTGGAGAGTGTAGCAGAGGCGCAGAGTCTACACGAGGCGAGAGAGGAGTGTAGCCGAGGCGCGGAGTCTACACGAGGCACAGAGAGCCAGCAGCACAGAATCCAGAGTCAAGAGAAGCGCATTGTGAAGAAGAGAGGCCACGCGTTGTATTGTTACAAGTCAAGATTTAATAAAAGAAGTGTGTTCCCGTCAAGGAGTTTCCTGCCGTCATTTTCCAATACTTCACATGTGTGCGATGTGAATGTGTAAGATGTGTGTGCATGCGATGTGTGTGTGTGTTTGCGCGTGACGCCTTTGCGTTTGTCTTTGTGACGTACGAGTGTGTATGTGATATGTGTGTGTGTTTTTGCGGCCCGGCATGGAGCTGGCCACCATCTCCTCGTGTGCCTTCATCGGTGCTCACTAACGGCACTTGCCCCAAAAGTTTATCGAGGAGGCTATATACGAGGGATCTTTGTCTTTGTTTGCGGGATTGTGGGGAGTGCATCTGCCACTCATCTCAAGCCAGTCAACCCACGACACCAGGCCTCTCGCCTGTGGCCTCCTGCCTGCAGCGACAGCCTCCCATACTTGGTGTAACGGCCTCAAAGTGCACCTAGCCTGGCACGGCGGTAAACTAACTGCCACTGAGCGGCAGCTGTAGTTGTTTGCGTGTGACATCTGTATGGGGTGCCGCTATGGCGAGGTGTTAACTCCCTCGCCTGGTACACAGGAGGTCGTGGGTTCGATCCCGACCCCGACGCCTGCTGTGTGTTTGGAGTCTGCGGTGTCTCTCTCCCCGTGGTCGCGTGGATTATTCTCTGGGTCCTCCCGATTTTTCCCTCGATATTTAGAATCAACGTCACGCGCGTTTAGGGGCCGTCCATAAATGACGTCACGCGATTTTGGACGATTTTTGACCCCCCCCCTCGTCACACGGCGTCACAAAGAGTCAGAACCCCCTCAAATATGACGTCACAAAACTCTGCCCCCCCAAAAAAATAAAACATACTTCAAATCGCTTTAAACTGTCATTGTAGTGCGTATTTAATGTGGCGCTGCACTCTGATGTTGTAGGAGAAAACATTTATTAAAAAGTCTATTTAATTAAGTAGAACGTGTTGTCTATATTTATTTAAAGTTGAGCATTTTGATGTGACGTCACATTTCTCAACCCCCCCCCCTCGTCACACATCGTCACAAATGTCTGACCCCTCCCTCCCTAGGTGCGTGACGTCATTTATGGACGGCCCCTTAGAGTTTTTGTGCTGCCATACATTTCCACACGACGACGACGACGATGATTGTCCGCCTCTTCGTGTGACCTATCATTTGTGACGGACAGGTGGCTTCTGACCAAGAGCTACAAATCTCAGTGGGGGCCTTACACCTGTTAACAATAAAACAAACTGGAAATAGTTTCAGTTGAGTGTAGTAATGTTGGGTGTTGGCGTGCGGATCGTGGGGGGCCACGGTGCGCTCACTGTTCTCAATGGTCGGATCGTACGAGTCCACAAACTGCCCCTCCACGAACTGGATCGTCAGCGACGATTTGCCTGCGAAGCACAACGCAACATTTCAAAAGCGGTCAACATTCGTCCCGCATCTTCTTGGTTCTTTCGGTAAAGTCACGTAGAATGGAAATAATAAAATAATAAAAATACAACATAATAAAATAATTCTCAGTGAGAATTATTTGATTGTTTTATTTTAATTTTTTAATAATAAAATAAGAAAACATTTACATAATTAAATAATTCTCAGTTTTTATTATTAATATTAAAATAATACAAATAAAACATAATAAAATAATTCTCAGTGAGAATTATTTTATGTTTAATTTTTATTATTTTATTACTTCCATTCTACGTGACTTTACCGAAAGAACCAAGAAGATGAATCCCTGCAGTCACGAAATCTTTAAATCGAAATTTAATTTGTCCCGCAGTTTGCTCGATAAACCCAGCCGACGAGCACGCCTTCCCCGTGACGACGTGACCCGATGGGCTCTGTCGGGTGGTGGAGGGCTGTCGTTCACGATTGACATACACGACGACCTAACAACCCAAGCGTAACTCATGACGAAGCAAAACACGACCACATTAACCACATTAACCATAGCACTACCACTAACCACACTAGCCAATCAGACCCTAGTCTAACCACATTTCCCACAGCCCTACTCCTACCACTAACCACACTAGCCAATTAGTTCCAAGCCTAACCACATTAACCATAGTCCTACTCCTACCACTACCACTAACCACACTAGCCAATCAGACCCTAGTCTAACCACATTAACCACAGCCCTACCACTAACCACACTAGCCAATCAGACCCTAGTCTAACCACATTAACCACAGCCCTACCACTAACCACACTAGCCAACCAGACCCTAGTCTAACCACATTAACCACAGCCCTACCACTAACCACACTAGACAATCAGACCCTAGTCTAACCACATTAACCACAGCACTACCCCTACCACTAACCACACTAGCCAACCAGACCCTAGTCTCACCACATTAACCACAGCCCTACCACTAACCACACTAGCCAACCAGACCCTAGTCTAACCACATTAACCACAGCACTACCACTAACCACACTAGCCAATCAGTCACTAGTCTAACCACATTAACCACAGCCCTACCACTAACCACACTAGCCAACCAGACCCTAGTCTCACCACATTAACCACAGCCCTACCACTAACCACACTAGCCAACCAGACCCTAGTCTAACCACATTAACCACAGCACTACCACTAACCACACTAGCCAATCAGTCACTAGTCTAACCACATTAACCACAGCCCTACCACTAACCACACTAGCCAACCAGACCCTAGTCTCACCACATTAACCACAGCCCTACCACTAACCACACTAGCCAATGAGACCCTAGTCTAACCACATTAACCACAGCCCTACCCCTGACGCTAACCACTGGAGCCAACAAGAACCACCTCGCCTAGCCCCACGCACGTTGAGGAAGGTGAGCGGGCTCTGGGCAGGCCCCCTCGTGGTGGCGAGCCGAGATGACGAGCAGTGGTCGAGATCGGCGATGGAATGGCAGCAAGAGGAGGGGGGGGGGTGGAACGCGGTGAAGAGAACTACCTCCGCCTTGGAGACGGAGCGATGGAATCATGGCCACGCGCGGGAACGATGGATGGGTGGTGGCAGCCACCGGGCAATCCAGCAGTGTACTGAGCATGGCTGATGATGATATAGAACATCGTTGTGTATCGTCATCATCAGCCGTGTTCAATCGGATCGATGGAAACGCCAGTGGCATTGAACCAAGTCGAACACGGTTGATTATCCCACATTGATCGGCACATCGATCGTCGGCTGGACACTCACCCACGGAGCGGTAGCCAAGGATGGCGATCTTCCTGAACTTGGCCATGGTCTCGATCTTCTAAACGTGGTTTCCCTGCAGCCTCAGCTACACCAAATCCTTTGGCGGTCTCCTCTGGTCTCGTGTCCACCGCCACCACCAGACACAAAAGAAAATCCCGTGGTCTCTTGTACCAAATCCTCTGCTCTGGTATCCAGAATCTGAATGTGTATTTATACCGGTGGAATCCGATGAGCTATAAAGCTCTTGCTACCCCCCGCTCCCCCTCCCCCCAGACAGACGTACAACCAAAACACAGTCCTCTCTCGGTGTCGCCTCGACCACCACCAAACGCCCTGGGGGCCTCGTCTCAACCACCACCACCACAAAACCACCACCACCAAACCCAAACCACCACCACCAAACCCAAACCACCACCACCAAATCCTCTGGCTCCCGCCCACTCAATACAATTGAATGGGCAGTAGCCGCTCTCAAATTCCCTACACGGCATAGGCGGCGAGGGTGAGGGAGGGGCCCCAGTCCCGGCTTCCAATTGGACGAAAGCCTCCCTGAGAGTCGCGCGTGATTGGCTCGTCAGGTCCGCACGCGCCGAGCGCGCGATGGAGGGGGCGGGGGGGGGGGTCCGGGCAGCCAATCAGAGGTGGCCGCTGGCAGATCGCGGCGCTTATCCGCGTTACGGAATTCAATGCCCCGCCCCCCCGCCGCCCCGCCCCTCCCCTCCCCCGGGTCGTGTGACGTCACGCCAGCTGATCGTAATCCTCTTCATCGATCAGCCGGTGATGATCAACAAACACAGAGCCATGGTCAAGTCCACTGCTGGATGAAGTCATTGATTGTTGATTCCGCGGTGGACGGCCTCTCAGTAGAGGAAGGTGCAGCAAAATCAATTGCACTGTTGTACAGTACTGTACTATGCTCCCATGGCCCATGCTTCCCGCATTGATCAGCGCGGTGAAGTATGGTCGTGAAACCGACACGGCCCGCACGGTGTGGGGGAGGGGGCTCATCCAGCAGTGGAGTCACAGAGACGGCTGTCTGTGCGTGCAGGTGCGTAAGAGGAGCGGTGGCGCAGCGGTTAGCGCACCCGCGCTACGAACCTTGCGACCCAATCGATTATCTGAACCGGTCAGTGGGCCTCCCCTAGGTCGACTCGGCCTCGAATGAGTACCTGGTGCGGTGTGTAAACATCGCCACCGGGGAGACAAAGGCGGTCGGGCCTGCACAGGTACGAGGCTACAAGCATAGACCAACCAAGTTATACCGAGGAATCTTTATCTTTGAGAAAATATCTAGCAGTGTACATTACTCTTGTGCATTAGGGGCCGTCCATAAATGACGTCACGCACCTAGGGGGGGGGGGTCAGACATTTGTGACGATGTGTGACGAGGGGGGGGGGGGCTTGAGAAATATGACGTCACATCAAAATGCGCAACTTTAAATAAATATAGAATTTACACCATTGGAACCTCCTTTGCCAGTAGCAAAATATGATCATTGGTTTTTTACCCTTTTATCTGGCAACAAAACTGACACTTTTTTTACAAGGAGCCATGTTTGCATTGACCACAATACCTGCGGTCGGAATGCAAACAAAAAACACAACTCTGAAAATGTATGCACTGTCCTTGAAGTTGATTGGTCCACACCCGAGACAGCTTTCCTTAGAGCCTAGTCTCACATGGTGTTGGACCAGATGACGCCAAAAGGCGCACAACTCAAAGACAATGCACAATCAGAGTACGAGAGCTCTCATACTCTGTCAATCAATCAATTTCAAGGACAGTGCATACATTATCAGAGGTGTGTTTTTTTTTGCATTACGACCGCAGGTATTGTGGTCAATGCAAACATGGCTCCTTGTAAAAAAGGTGTCAGTTTTGTTGCCAGATAAAAGGGTAAAAAAACTGATTTGAAGCTTTCGTGACTGCAAGGATTCATACTCTTAGTTCTTTCGGTAAAGTCACGTAGGTAAAAAATGAAATTAAAATGAATAAAAATAAAACAATAAAAATCACGACGTTTCGGAGGCAACACAAGTCTCCGTCATCAGGTGGGACCGTCACAGCCAGATTTGCTGCTGCTGCAATTTTTTTTTTATTTGCCGCAAATCTGGCTGTGACGGTCCCACCTGATGACTGAGACTTGTGTTGCCTCCGAAACGTCGTGATTTTTATTGTTTTATTTGTATTAATTTTAATTTCATTTTTTACCTACGTGACTTTACCGAAATAACTAAGATTATGGTAAAAAACCAATTATCAAAATATAGAATAACTACTTGTTAAAACAACACTCCTACAACATCAGAGTGCAGCGCCACAATTAATACGCACTACAATAACTACTTTAAAGCGATTTGAAGCATGTTTTATTTTTAAAATGGAAATACAGTTTGGGGGGGGGGGGCAGAGCTTTGTGACGTCATATTTGAAGGGGGGTCTGACTTTTTGTGACGCCGTGTGACGAGGGGGGGTGCAAAAATCGTCCAAAATCGCGTGACGTCATTTATGGACGGCCCCTTATTCCGCTTGTAGCCCAGCAAGAGGCTCGCCGGAGCCTCTTCCAAGGTTCATGTTCGTGAGGCTCTTGCCATGTGTGAGCAGTAGAGGGCGATGCTGCTGCTGCTGCTGCCGCCGCTGCTGCCACTGCTGCTGCTGCTTGCAGCTTGCTGGGTTTGAGATCCCAGCCGAGAGCGATTTGCGGTGCGATTCTTCATCATTTGGCGATGCTGTGGTCCGGTGCACGTTGCGTTGTGTGGGCTATTATAACCACACAACGCATGTACAATGTTAAACATTGAGTCTCTTATTCTTTGGGTCTTTCGGTAAAGTCACGTAGATAGGTTCAAAGAAAAAAACTACGTTTCGATCGCAACACAAGCGTTCTTCCTGACGACGACCGCTTGTGTTGCGATCGAAACGTCGTAGTTTTTTGTAATATTTTTTTGTTATTTTCTTTGAACCTCACCACGTGACTTTACCGAAAGACCCAAAGAGCATTAATGCCTGCAGTCACGAAAGCTTCAAATCCAAATAGTCACGAAAGCTTTAAGTCAACATTGAGTTTCTTCTCTTATTCATATTTTTTATCAGGGATTTAAAGGATTTCATCAGAATAATACGAGCAACGATAATGACCACGATACTTAGCGATATTTTGCAAATAGATGATGCAAAAAACGCAGATATGTTATTGTGTACATACGATATATCGTGAAACTGACCATATATCGTAACGATGTATCGTGAAACTGACGATATATCGTGAAACTGACGATATATCGTAATGATATATCGTGAAACTGACGATCGTCAAACTGACGATATTTCGTAATGATATATCGTGAAACTGACGATATATCGCAATGATGTATAGTGACACTGACGATATTACGTAATATATCGTCAAACCGACGATATATCGCAAAACCAACGATATCTCGTAACGATAAATCGTGAAACTGACGATATATCGTGAAACTGACGATATATCGTGAAACTGACGATATATCCATACTCTTTGGTTCTTTCGGTAAAAGTCACGTAGGTAGAAATAAAATAAAACATTCGATATATTTTATTTCTACCCACGTGACTTTACCAAAAGAAGCAAAGAGTATGGATTCCTGCAGTCACGAAAGCTTCAAATCAAGATTGACGATATATCGTAACGATGTATCGTGAATATGACGATATATCGTGAAACTGACGATATATTGTGAACTGACGATATATCGCAATGATGTATAAGTGACACTGACGATATATCGTAATGTATCCTCAAACTGACGATATATGGCGAAACCAACGATATCTCGTAACGATATATCGTGAAACTGACGATGTATCGTAAACTTACGATATATCGCAATATGGTATATCGTGAGAATGACGATATGTTTTCTCCGCGTCCTCCGGCTTTGCCCTCCACATTTAGAACCACCACGCGTTTTAGAGTCGTTGACTGCCGCTTATACACGCCCACGTGATCAGTCGCTTCGTTGAGCTTTCATTTGTGACGATATTTACATCGAATGGTCCGTTTCAGCCACCAATCGACCGGCTATTTTGACCATCGACCGCAAGCGGAAACGATTAGCATTTTTTTTGGGGCGCAGAGAGTCAAGGACGCGACGGGGCGTGGCGGGGGCCCGACCTTGATGGAGGTCACGCCGGGGTCAGAGTCCAAAACTAGGGGGCAGCACTCGGCAGAACGAGGTGACCGGTTCGATCTCCAGGCGCGGCAGCTGTTAACGACGGGGGCACGTTTCTGGACACGCACGCCCCACATCCTCACTCCCCACCTCCGACCTCCGTGCCCCCCCCCCCACAACAGTGCAGCAATGAACGGGCTCACCACTTACCGCCAAAGATCGGCAAGCCGCGTGCGGTGAGGTACATTTGTGGGTACTCGAAAACGTTTGCCCAGCGTGGAAGAGTAGGCAGAAAGCAAACATCTAGCCGGGCTCTCTCTCCCTCCCTCTCTCAAGAACTCCCTCGAGTGATTTAAAATCTTTACGTAGACTGGAGGAATCCGATGAGCTATGAAGCTCTATTTTCACTGATGTCCAACAGTGGAGGCCCTTGTCCCAACAGATGTGTAGGGAATTGCAGGGCTGCACCTTTATCTGTACCAGCGGAACACTGCGCCATTGCTGGATGAGAGGCCTTCTCAATGCCAGTGCGGGGTTGGTGAATGCGGCTCACTTTAGACTTGGTGATGGGGGGGGTATATAAAGTACAGTCCAACATCACCATTGGTTGTCCTGCTGCTGCTACTCTCCTTGAGATTGTGAAAAGGACTGATGCGTTGTTGCGGGTGAGTCGGTGTCAGGACATCATGGCTCACGGTACATTATGGTGGTGGCTGGGTGGGTGGGTGGGGAGTGGTGCGAGATTTAAGAACCTTGCACCAATGTGCTTCAAGCCTTCAACCGCCGCGCCCGGAGATCGAACACACGCGGCCCTCTGGATCGCAAAGTCCGACGTGCTAACCATTGCACCACTGTGGCAGCATCCGAGGGGCAATTATGTCGCGCAAGAATTCGCTTCTGACAAATAGTTAACCGTAGTAAAAGGTTTAACCACCACGCGATTTGTCACGTTGGTATTTGTGGAGTTAAATCCCCTCCCTCCCCCCCCCACGTGTTCAGATCGTAAAATCAGAACCGAGGCGTTGGTTCTCATTTTTCTTTTCAAAAGGCACCGAAACGTCGCCCATCCGTTATATCTCTCAAGATAACGTGACAGAGGTGAGAGGAACTCGATCGCATCGGGCATTGACAGCAGCCAAGAGCTCCGCACGGCCCTCCTCGCCCACAAGCGACCAGGGATTGAACTCGCACCGTTTTCATTGCGTGTGTGAGCCGCTCTCTCACTCACTCGACCTCTCGACCGCTCGACCTCTCAACCCCTCGAACTGTCAACCGCTCGACCGCTCGCTCACTTGACCTCTCAACCACTCGTCCTCTCGACCGCTCGTCCTCTCGACCGCTCGACCACTCAACCACTCAACATCTCAATATCTCGACCACTCAACCACTCAACCACTCGTCCTCTCGACCGCTCGACCACTCAACCACTCAACCACTCGACCACTCAACAACTTGCCCTCTCGACCACTCGACCACTCGACCGCTCGACTTCCCAGCCACTTAACCACTCGACCTCTCGACCTCTCGACCGCTGAACCGTCCTGGCCGGGGCTGCAGCTGGATATTTTAAGAGGTCGACTGAGAGACAAACATCGCCGACTTGAAAGCCACGCGGACAGGAAGGATGAGCAAGGATAGCGGGACTGTGCAATGATTAACAGCGGCAGCGGCTGCTGCGAGGATGACGTTAATAAAAAAATCTCTCGACACCTCTTCTTGGTTCTTTCGGTAATGTCACGTAAAAGGGAAATAATAAAATAAATAAAAAATTCAAATAAAACATAATAAAATAATTCTCACGACGTTTCGGCCACAACGCAAGCAGCCGTCCTCAGGTGAAGAACAGGTCTGGCGGGGAGACAGTGTCTGAACCAGTCGACCACTGTCTCCCCGACAGACCTGTCTCCCCGACAGACCTGGTCTTCACCTGAGGACGGCTGCTTGCGTTGTGGCCAAAACGTCGTGAGAATTATTTTATTATGTTTTATTTTTATTTTATTATTTCCCTCCTACGTGACTTTACCGAAAGAACCAAGAAGATGAATCCCTGCAGTCACGAAAGCTTTAAATCGAAATCTCTCGACACGATCGTCAATACCGCTGTGTGGCCTTAAAAGGGGGAGAGATTGGCAGTCTCGCATAGCATCTAAGTAACAAAACTACCTTATGGGCCGTGCTATGAGTAAGGGCCGTTGCCCGAAACGTCGCCTCTTGTAAATACGCTGGTATTGACAAACGTGTTCACCAACGATGGAAATTCCCAATTTCTCTGGCATTATTGCTTTCTCCTATAACGCAACGTTAACTCATTTATCTAACGCAGAGGGATGATTATGATCATCATCATCATCATGGAGGGCTGATACCATCCAACCACCTCCCAGTGAACCACACGCGACCGTCAGGGCAATGTTAGCCTGACGTTCCATGTTTACTGGGCGTGTTGGGAATCCGACCTTTGGCCTTTTTAGGTGTTCAACTTCCTTGTGACCGAAGGCGATGATGGTGGCGTTTTGCATTCCACCCCGGCGAATTGGTGCTATTCATTAACGTGGGGGTGGAGGGGGAGGCTCCTTGCGGGCGCTGTTCACCCTCCCCCGGTGCTGAAGGTCGTTCCTGGCCACAATTAACGACACCCAGAAGGGGACCAGGAATTGAACTTTGCTCGGCTCTGCTCGCGGACTCGAGTCAATAATAAAACAAAACAATCAGAGAAAGTCAAAGCTTCTCCTTGCTCTTACAAGCAGTGACGTCACCGCGGCGCTAGTGCCAGGCTAGGTGCACTTTGAGCCCGAGTGAAGTCATTAAACACTCGCTGGCCGGCAGGCAAAATGTCACGGGACACACAAAGACAAAGCCAAAGGGCCCCTGTTATAGCCTTGAACAGAATGGTAGGGCAAGTGCTGTTAGCGAGCACCTATGAAGACCGGCACGGCACACAAGGGGATCAGCACCACGCTCGGCAACCTTTGTATCCCCAGTGCTGATAATCATAAACACGGCTCCAAGGACTCATTTAAGGCCGAGTCGACCTAGGCGAAAGCCCGGAACCATTTTCAGATATCACTCCCGACTCATGTTAACCGAGAGCTGGGATGGAACTCGGTCCGCTGGTTCAGTGCGTTAACCACTGCACAACGGCTCTGACACCACGGTCGTGAATACGGGCTCCATCTCTTCCTTTCATACCCAGATCGCCCCGGGAGGTTCACAGCCAAACAAAAAAGAACTTCGTAGGTCATGAGAAATGAGGAAGGCTTCATCCAGCAGTGGATTGACCACGGCTGATGATGTCTGATGATGAGAATGACGAAAATGGGCACATGGGCTCAGTTAACCCATTGACGTGGCGGCTTGTTTGTCATTATATTATACTTTTATTGCCAACCGTTCGCTCCAACTAGTTAGCGAAAGCCAGGACTCGGGCTGGGCCGGCTCGCCGCTTCCTTGAGGGCAGGGAAGGGTCCCACCCCCCACTCATCTGTGAGGGCAGGGAGCGGTCGCAGGTCTCCCTGTGGAGGAGACACCATCCGTCTCGCGCTCGGATCATTCACCTGGAGCCGAGGACCGTGAAGGAGGCTGCACGCTGCAAAGGAACGACATGGTGAGTGACAAGACGGGGGGGGGGGGGGCACAAGGAGATGGAGTGACAGAGAAGGGCGGGGGGGGGGAGATGATGAGACGGGGAGATGAGATCGAGTCGGAGTCGCTGGGTAGAACAGCAGCAGTCACACGCTGAGCCAGTCACGCACTGCCCACGCTGTTTGCGATTTTGGTACCACTGATGATGATGATGCTGATGATGCTAATGACAAACGGTGAAAATGCCAGTCGTTTCAGACACGGCTGTTTGTGTTGCTGCGGTGCTGTGAACTTCTGTCGCACCGTACGTAGCCAACCATGCTAATCCGAGGTGCGGTGTATGCGTGTAAGTATGTTGAACTACACACACACATGAGATTTCAATCATGATGATTTCAAAGCTCTGTGTGGGTTCCCAATTTCGGAAGAAATCGCGTTCCAGTCGGCCGCAGTGACCGTCTTTGTTAGATGGTCAGCCAAAAGCCGCTGCGAGGATGACCGGAGTGTGCGGGATGGTTTATTTTCCTTGACTAGATCAGCAAGGTATTGTTTTTCATTTGTGGCAAGCACTTTGTGAAAGTGCTTGCTTTGTGAAAATGCTCGCTCAAGGCGGGATTGCCTGGTGTTAAAAGTTGGTTTGAGGTGCGTATTACTTTCCAAATCATCCAAAGATGGAATGCGCATTATCAATTTGAATTATTATTATAATTCGAAGAATACGGAAGCAATTGTCGAGAAAAGATTCGTAGCTTGCATTAAAAAAAATCAATAAATCCGAAACTCATCACGGGACTTGTGAGCTCTGTACCATCACCATCACTCCCATAACTACCATCGTGACCACTGACATCATCACCACTACGATCATCACCACTACCATGACCACCACTACCATCACCACCACTACCATCACCACCACTACCATCACCACTGCCATTACCACCATCGTCACCAGAATCACACTTCAATTTACGGAACTAAGAGTCTTGGTTGGTCAAGGTAAATTATCCGTGGCCAATAATTCATCTCAGTTATAAGCACACTGCGCTAATCACTGCACCACCGCTCCACCACAATATTCGGTATGAGTACCGGTGCCATTACAGATTAGAGCATCGCGCTATGAACCCGGCGATCTGAGATCAATTCCCGGCCACAGCTAACATTGGTGGCGAGTCATATCCTCAAGAGATTCTTGGGCACTCAAACTTTCACCGACTCGCGCTGACCAGCGTGGTGAAGTATGGTCAAACAACTCCCACGGCGTGGGGGGGGGGGGGGGAGGCCGTCATCCAGCAGTGGATTGACACAAGGGCTGTTGCGTGTTCACGTGGTTTCCATATTTAGAATCGGTAAATGATGCGTTCAAGGTGCTGTTCTGCACATGCTTGCTGCACTGCTGCCTGGCTGGCGGAAGGGCCGCTGGGCATTAGAGGGAGTTCAAGAGCGATTCCAAGAACACAAGATGAGATGTTACTATCCTTTGTGCAAGCACTTCCAAGAGTTCATGAACAGTGAGCCTGGTGAAATTTGGGGAGCGCATCGTCAGTAATGTACCTTTGGTTCCTAGGGTGTTTCGGCCTTTCACACTATACACCCTCCCCAAAGGCGGCCAGCGACAGGGTGATCAATCCTACGCTTGCGTCCCAATACCAATTAATCATAGGAGTTGCCTTGTTGTTGATAGCCAACATCCCATGGGACTATGCATGGCAGGGGCGTCCTCCTCCCTGAGTCAAGCATTGTTGACCGCATACCTCCTGGCCCTCTCACTTCGGGGCCCAGCTGGGGTCTTTCCTCTTCATCGAGAGCCACTGACTGCTGCCTTCTGCCGCCTCCGATACAGCTCTGATTGCCGAACGCTGGCTCTGGCCCTTAATTCCCAGGTCTCTAAGCAGTCTGGTTGTAGATGTTGCCACAAAACCTCTGCAGCCCACCTCCACTGGTCGGACTTCTGTGTTCCAGCCATGATGCTATTTTGGGGTGGGAGTACCCACACTTTACCCCACCACTACCACCACCACGTGTGACTAATCTGCCGATAGATGAATTACTCAATCGGCGTTATGCTCGGCCAATCATCGCCCCCCTACTACGAAACCCTGGCAGGGGGCCTCTTAAAAATAGCCACGATAATCGGTGACGTTTTCTTGGGTAAACAATACTGCTGTCAGGATGATGATGCACTAAACAAATATACTTTTTGTGCGCAAATCTATACAGCAATCTTTCGGATTATCTCGATGCTTGGGCGTGGATGGCAAGATGGGGCGTGGGGGACCGTTGGGAGATTAACAAAATAATGACCGCTGGTTCAATTGCCGCGCCGGGGAAATCGAACCCAACCGGGAAACATCTGCTACAAGGTCATAATGATGATCTTCCTTGGCTCGCTAATCACTCATTGATTCGCTCATCGATCGGTGGCTGTTTAGGCAGCTTACGGACCGCCGGGCCTTCCCAGAGAGGGCACGCTGCTCACTCTACGCAAGGTCTGGGAGAGCCGGCAGGAGGCGGCCGGGAACGGGGCCCCCGGGGCCACCGCGGGGGCCCCGGCTCGGCAGGCGGTGTCCTCCGGGGGAGGAGAGCCGAGAAGCCGGGGGCGCAGCGAGACGGTGGAGTCGAAGGCGCGGGAGAAGAGGCGCAGGGCTCAGAGCTTCCCCGCCAGCAGCAGCGCTCGCGGCAGCTCGCCCGGGAGGGGTCCCCTCGCCCAGAGGGAGACGCGGGCGAGGGGCGAGGGCGGCCGGGAGGAGGACAGGGAGAGGGGCCGAGGGGCTGGGCACCGCCCTCGAAGCCTCACGCGCCTCTCATCCTCCTCCTCGTCTCCGGTGAGCTTGGCTCGAAGGCGACACCCGGTGGCCCCTGCCCCTCTTGTCGTCATCACACCAAAGACAAAGACCCCCCTCCATCCCCTCCCCTCCCCCCGCCGCACCAACACCACACCGCTATGGAGCCTTGTGGAGGCTGCTGGGGGCAAGTGCACGGGCCGGGACACCGGTGAGGTGAGCCGCCTGGCCATGCTCTTCATGGGTCGGTCGGTGTCTGACAAAGTCCACATTTTATTTTTTTCAAAGCTGCCATTCCTATGCCATTTTTTTAATGTACTCCTCTCAAATATGAGAGCAATCCCCGCCAAGTTTTGTCGTTCAATGGAGCCTATCGTTAAAAAAATATATTGACTTTCTTAAGTATATGCATCTGCTGGAATAGCCTGAGGAAATTTCATCCGCCGATTAAAACAAAACATCACGTTCTTGAGGAAGTCCCTACGAAGGAAACCGGCCGTCAGAGGCGGCCCAATTGCAGAACAATGCGGGAATGTGAAGGTCGATTTAGCGCACCAAATTATGGATAAGGTAGAGGGGGAATAGAGGCGTCAACAGCGGTTGGTCATATAGCGAAGTTTCGCCCCCGTCATTATAATGTGGAATTTCCACCACTGGCTCCGCAGGGCTGTCAACGGGTAGCTCCACCCACTACTCAGGTAACCCCGCCTACTGCGCAGGTAGCCCCCGCCCACTACCCACGTAGCCCCGCCCATCGCGTAGGTAGCCCCCGCCCACTATTCAGGTAACCCCACCCACTACTCAGGTAACCCCACCCACTGTGCAGGTAGCCCCCCACCCGCTACTCAGGTAACCCCATCCACTGCGCCGGTAGCCCCCACCCACTACTCACGTAGCCCCGCCCATCGCGTAGATAGCCCCCGCCCACTATTCAGGGAGCTCCGCCCACTATTCAGGGAGCTCCGCCCACTACTCAGGGAGCTCCACTCACGACTCAGTGATTCGTGATTTTTTTTATTGCATCCATCTGTGTGGATCTTGGAGTGTCACACCCCCCCCCCACCCCTCGTATACAGCACGATGGTTTTCCTCCGGTTTTTATTTTCTATCTCCGTGACTTTACCGAAAGAGCCACGAATATGAATTCACATTACAGCTGAGACTGCTATTGTAGGGTTAGGATTATTGAGGTGGAGCGGTAGCGCAGTGCTGAGCACACGGAACCCGGCCACCTGAGTTCGAGTCCCCGGACACGCCTCATTCCGTCGCAGGCTTGGGCTGCGGCATATTAAGCAGCACGACCGACAGATTCTTGAATCCATCCGTGCAGCCCTCGGATGCCGCGGTGGGTTTACTTTCCTAACGGTGGCAAAAAGGTGGTGCAGCCCTGCAATGGCCGGCTCACTCCACTGCTGGCTGAGAGGGAACTCCAGAGAGAGAGAGAGAGACGGAGAGAGCCCCCGATCTTCTTGGTTCTTTCGGTAAAGTCCCGTAGAAGGGAAGTAATAAAATCATAAAAATAAAACATAATAAAATAATTATGTTCTTCATCTGAGGACGGCTGCTTGCGTTGTGGCCGAAACGTCGTGAGAATTATTTTATTATGTTTTATTTTTTATTATTTTATTACTTCCCTTCTACGTGACTTTACCGAAAGAACCAAGAAGATGAATCCCTGCAGTCACGAAAGCTTTAAATCGAAAAGAGCCCCCGATGTTGATGATGTTTGTGCTCCACTCTTCCATGCCGGTCACTCGAAATAGCCGGAAGTGCCCACACTTTACCCCATCAACACGTGACCTGACGGGTGATTGGTAACGGTGATGTGCCCCCATCGACACTGATGGGTGCGCATAGGCGACGGGGGGGAGGGAACGGTTTAGAAACTTCCCCATTACTTAAGGGGCCGTCCATAAATGACGTCACGCACCTGGGGGGGGGGGGGGGTCAGATATTTGTGACGATGTGTGACGATGGGGGGACGGGGGGGTTGAGAAATGTGACGTCACATAAAAATGCGCAACTTTAAATAAACATAGACAACACGTTCTACTTAATTGAATATACTTTTTTATAAATGTTTTCTCCTACAACATTACAATAGTTGAAAGCGATTTGAAGCATGTTTTTTTTTTGGGGAGGGGGGGGGTGGCAGTGCTTTGTGACGTCATATTTGAGGGGGGGTCTGACTTTTTGTGACGCCGTGTGACGAAGGGGGGGGGGAGTCAAAATCGTCCAAAATCGCGTGACGTCATTTATGGACGGCCCCTAAACTGCCTCTGCGGGAGATCGAAGGGAACCGGATAGCAAGTCCAGTGCGTTAGTAACCATCGCCGCGGCGTGCTTTTTGAAGAGAGCCACCAGGATGCAGGCATGAGAGGCCACTCTACGTGGGGCGGCAGATCGATTTCCCCCCAAACCCAACCCCACCGCGTCCCAGCTACTCGCAAGCCACCATCAGCAACACCTGTACCAACCCGCTCCCTCCCCTAGCCGTGAAGCCAGTGAGCGCCTCACTCGCACTCCCCACTCGCAGCAGCATACCAACAGCAGCAGCAGCAGCATACCAACAACAGCAGCAGCAGCACCAACAACAACAACAGCAGGACCACCAGTCAACCCCCTCCCCTATACGTGGAGCCAGTGAGCGTCTCACTCGCACTCCCCACTCGCAGCAGCACACCAACAACAACAGCAGCACACCAATAACTACAGCAACAGCACAACAACAAGAGCAGCAGCAGCACACCACCACCAACAACCACAGTAGCAGCACAACAACAACAGCAGCACAACAACAACAGCAGCAGCAGCACACCAACAACAACAACCACAGCAGCAGCAGCACACCAACAACAACAGCAGCAGCACAACGACAACAGCAGCACAACAACAACAGCAGCAGCAGCAGCACACCAACAACAACAACCACAGCAGCAGCAGCACACCAACAACAACCACCACAGTAAAAGCAGCAGGACACCAACAACAACAACAGCAGCACAGTCCGAGTTGACCGCCCCGTGTGCCGGAGTCAAGGTGAGGACAGACTGTGTGACCACGTGTGCGCGTGTGTTGTGTGTGTTGTGTGTGTTGTGTGCGCGTGTGTTGTGTGTGTTGTGTGTGTTGTGTGCGCGTGTGTTGTGTGTGTTGTGTGTGTTGTGTGTGTTGTGTGCGCGTGTGTTGTGTGTGTTGTGTGCGCGTGTGTTGCGTGTGTTGTGTGCGCGTGTGTTGTGTGTGCTGTGTGCGCGTGTGTTGTGTGTGTTGTGTGTGTTGTGTGCGCGTGTGTTGTGTGTGTTGTGTGTGTTGTGTGCGCGTGTGTTGTGTGTGTTGTGTGCGCGTGTGTTGTGTGTGTTGTGTGCGCGTGTGTTGTGTGTGTTGTGTGTGTTGTGTGCGCGTGTGTTGCGTGTGTTGTGTGTGTTGTGTGTGTTGTGTGTGTTGTGTGCGCGTGTGTTGTGTGTGTTGTGTGCGCGTGTGTTGTGTGTGTTGTGTGCGTGTGTTGTGTGTGTTGTGTGCGCGTGTGTTGTGTGTGTTGTGTGTGTTGTGTGCGCCTGTGTTGTGTGCGCCTGTGCGGGTGTCGAACCCGGTGGCACAAGAGTTCGGGTCACGCTCACGGCCGCTGACAACCGTGACGAATTATCTGAACCGGCTCCGAGCCTCCCCGAGGTCGACTCAGCCTCAAAACAGCGCCACTCGGGGGGGAGACAAAGGCGGCCGGGCGTGGTGCTGGCCACCCACCCCACTCGCACGCCGTGCCGGCCTTCATAGGTGCTCGCTAACAGCACTTGCTCCAACAGCCTGCGAAGGCTATACTGGGGAGGCTTTATCTTCTGTGGGTGTTGAATTGGTTGGGGAGTGATGGAGCGGTGGTCACCGCACTGCAATTACGAACGCGGCGACTCGAATTCCGAGTTTCCAGGCCACTGCCAACATCAGTGGCGAACATCTCAACCGGACGTGAGTCAATCTCCCCTCGCTCGAGCACCTGGTGTTGTGTGCAATAAACATCACCGCTGGGGAGACAAAGGCAGCCGGGCGTGTATGTCTGGCCACCACAACCTCATGGGTACGCCGTGCCACCCTTTACAGGTACTCGCTTCACCACAACTGCCTGCGTCTTGTAACACGAAGCGGGGTGGGGGGCGGTCTTGGTCTGTGTCCCACAGGGCTGGAGCAGCGAGCACAGCCTCAGTCGGGAGCACGCCGAAGGCTACTCAGAGTCTTCGACTGTCCGGCACAGGGGTAAGCCACCTGGAGGCAGAGGTCGCAAACGGGTTTTGATTCCTTACCCGCACCCGACCGCACCAGGGTCACAAACGGGTACCCGTACCCGGCCGTACCCGTACAGGTATCGGGTACCCGATTGCGACCTCTGGGATGAAGCCATGTTGCAGGCGCGGGTGGGTTGATTCTAGGAACTTGAATTGTGAGAAGAGACAAGACGTTGGGGAATGAGTGACAAACGGTGACTCACCAGTGACTCACGGCCTTACCTGTACCCGTACCCGGCCGCACCAGGGTCGCAAACGGGTACCCGTACCCGGCCGGGTACGGGCAGCCGGGTATAGGGTAGGGTACGGGTATCGGGTACCCGGTTGCGACTTCTGCCTGGAGGTTGGGACGTGGGCAGGATGGGGGGCAGGGTAGGGGGCAGGGTAGGGGGCAGGGTAGGGGGCAGGGTAAGCGACCTGGAGGTTGGGACGTGGGCAGGGTGGGGGGCAGGGTAGGGGGCAGGGTGGGGGGCAGGGTGGGGGGCAGGGTAGGGGGCAGGGTAGGGGGCAGGGTAAGCGACCTGGAGGTTGGGACGTGGGCAGGGTGGGGGGCAGGGTAGGGGGCAGGGTGGGGGGCAGGGTGGGGGGCAGGGTAGGGGGCCGGGTGGGGGGCAGGGTCAGCAAACTAAAGATTGGCAACAGAACGTGACAAGACAGCGTTCCAGATGTCATCACTTCCCCCCATTTGAACTCGTTTGCTCGCTCCACAGGTCAGCGTTATGACCCCCACCCCGCGCCCCGTCGACGTAGCAGGCTTGCTAAAGGCGGGGGGAGCATAGACGCGAGGGCATAGTACAGTACAGCAACGCACTTGACTGCACCGCCACCGACAGGCGCGGCTTAGACGTGGCGGGCAAGTGGGGGGGGGGGGGGGACCCTGACGCGTCGCGGTTTGCCCATCGCCGCCTCGACCTTAATAGGCGCTCGCCGACTCGGCCGCGCGCAGGGCTGCTGAGGAAGGACCTGGCACTGCTGGAGCCGCCGTCTCTGCGGGAGAGGCTGAGCATGTATCAGTCGGCGGTGTCACGCACCACGGGACAGGTACGCGCTCACCAGCCCCCCCCCCCCCATCAACGCTCACCAGCCCCCCCCCCCATCAACGCTCACCAGCCCCCCCCCATCAACGCTCACCAGCCCCCCCCCTCATCAACGCTCACCAGCCCCCCCCCTCCATCAACGCTCACCAGCCCCCCCCTCCCCATCAACGCTCACCAGCCCCCCCCCCCCATCAACGCTCACCAGCCCCCCCCCTCATCAACGCTCACCAGCCCCCCCCCATCAACGCTCACCAGCCCCCCCCCTCATCAACGCTCACCAGCCCCCCCCTCCCCATCAACGCTCACCAGCCCCCCCCCATCAACGCTCACCAGCCCCCCCCCATCAACGCTCACCAGCCCCCCCCCCTCATCAACGCTCACCAGCCCCCCCCCCCTCATCAACGCTCACCAGCCCCCCCCCCCTCCATCAACGCTCACCAGCCCCCCCCCCTCATCAACGCTCACCAGCCCCCCCCTCCCCATCAACGCTCACCAGCCCCCCCCCCTCATCTCCCTCACCACCACCCCGCGTCTCCCTCACCACCACCACGTGTCTCCCTCACCACCACCACGTGTCTCCCTCACCACTACCCCGCGTCTCCCTCACCACCACCCCGCGTCTCCCTCACCACCACCCCGTGTCTCCCTCACCACCACCCCGTGTCTCCCTCACCACCACCCCGCGTCTCCCTCACCACCACCCCGTGTCCCCCTCACCACCACCCCGTGTCTCCCTCACCACCACCCCGTGTCCCCCTCACCACCACCCCGTGTCTCCCTCACCAACACCCCGTGTCTCCCTCACCACCACCCCGTGTCTCCCTCACCACCACCCCGCGTCTCCCTCACCACCACCCCGCGTCTCCCTCACCACCACCCCGTGTCCCCCTCACCACCACCCCGCGTCTCCCTCACCACCACCCCGCGTCTCCCTCACCACCACCCCGTGTCCCCCTCACCACCACCCCCGTGTCCCCCTCACCACCACCCCGTGTCTCCCTCACCACCACCCCGTGTCCCCCTCACCACCAACCCCGTGTCTCCCTCACCACCACCCCGTGTCTCCCTCACCACCACCCTGCGTCTCCCTCACCACCACCCCGTGTCCCCCTCACCACCACCCCGTGTCTCCCTCACCACCACCCCGTGTCCCCCTCACCACCACCCCGTGTCTCCCTCACCACCACCCCGTGTCTCCCTCACCACCACCCCGTGTCTCCCTCACCACCACCCCGTGTCTCCCTCACCACCACCCCGTGTCCCCCTCACCACCACCCCGTGTCTCCCTCACCACCACCCCGTGTCTCCCTCACCACCACCCCGTGTCTCCCTCACCACCACCCCGCGTCTCCCTCACCACCACCCCGTGTCCCCCTCACCACCACCCCGTGTCTCCCTCACCACCACCCCGTGTCCCCCTCACCACCACCCCGTGTCTCCCTCACCACCACCCCGTGTCCCCCTCACCACCACCCCGTGTCCCCCTCACCACCACCCCGCTTCTCCCTCACCACCACCCCGTGTCCCCCTCACCACCACCCCGTGTCTCCCTCACCACCACCCCGTGTCCCCCTCACCACCACCCCGTGTCCCCCTCACCACCACCCCGCGTCTCCCTCACCACCACCCCGTGTCCCCCTCACCACCACCCCGTGTCTCCCTCACCACCACCCCGTGTCCCCCTCACCACCACCCCGTGTCTCCCTCACCACCACCCCGTGTCCCCCCTCACCACCACCCCGTGTCCCCCTCACCACCACCCCGTGTCTCCCTCACCACCACCCGCGTCTCCCTCACCACCACCACGTGTCCCCCTCACCACCACGCGCGTCTCCCTCACCACCACCCCGTGTCTCCCTCACCACCACGCGCGTCTCCCTCACCACCACCCCCGTGTCTCCCTCACCACCACCCGCGTCTCCCTCACCACCACCACGTGTCCCCCTCACCAACACCCCGTGTCTCCCTCACCACCACCCCGTGTCCCCCTCACCACCACCCCGTGTCTCCCTCACCACCACCCGCATCTCCCTCAACACCACCCCGTGTCTCCCTCACCACCACCCCGTGTCCCCCTCACCAACACCCCGTGTCTCCCTCAACACCACCCGCGTCTCCCTCACCACCACCCCGTGTCTCCCTCACCACCACCCCCGTGTCCCCCTCACCACCACCCCGTGTCTCCCTCACCACCACCACGTGTCCCCCTCACCAACACCCCGTGTCCCCCTCACCACCACCCCGTGTCTCCCTCACCAACACCCCGTGTCCCCCTCACCAACACCCCGTGTCCCCCTCACCACCACCCCGCGTCTCCCTCACCACCACCCCGTGTCCCCCTCACCAACACCCCGTGTCCCCCTCACCAACACCCCGTGTCCCCCTCACCAACACCCCCGTGTCCCCCTCACCAACACCCCGTGTCCCCCTCACCAACACCCCGTGTCCCCCTCACCAACACCCCGTGTCCCCCTCACCACCACCCCGTGTCCCCCTCACCAACACCCCGTGTCTCCCTCACCACCACCCCGTGTCTCGCTCACTGCCACTCCGTGTCTCCCTCACCAACACCCCGCGTCTCGCTCACCAACACCCCGTGTCTCGCTCACCACCACCCCGTGTCTCCCTCACCAACACCCCGCGTCTCGCTCACCACCACCCCGTGTCTCCCTCACCAACACCCCGTGTCTCCCTCACCAACACCCCACGTCTCGCTCACCACCACCCCGCGTCTCCCTCACCACCACCCCGCGTCTCCCTCACCACCACCCCGCGTCTCCCTCACCACCACCCCGTGTCTCCCTCACCACCACCCCGTGTCTCCCTCACCACCACCCCGTGTCCCCCTCACCACCACCCCGTGTCCCCCTCACCACCACCCCGTGTCCCCCTCACCACCACCCCGCGTCCCCCCTCACCCCGTGTCTCCCTCACCACCACCCCGTGTCTCCCTCACCGCCACTCCGCGTCTCCCTCACCAACACCCCGCGTCTCCCTCACCAACACTCCGTGTCTCCCTCACCACCACCCCGTGTCTCCCTCACCACCACCCCGCGTCTCCCTCACCACCACCCCGCGTCTCCCTCACCACCACCCCGCGTCTCCCTCACCACCACCCCGTGTCTCCCTCACCACCACCCCGTGTCTCCCTCACCGCCACTCCGCGTCTCCCTCACCAACACTCCGCGTCTCCCTCACCAACACCCCGCGTCTCCCTCACCAACACCCCGCGTCTCCCTCACCACCACCCCGTGTCTCCCTCACCACTACCCCGTGTCTCCCTCACCACCACCCCGCGTCTCCCTCACCACCACCCCGCGTCTCCCTCACCACCACCCCGTGTCTCCCTCACCAACACTCCGTGTCTCCCTCACCACCACCCCGCGTCCCCCTCACCACCACCCCGCGTCTCCCTCACCACCACCCCGTGTCTCCCTCACCACCACCCGTGTCTCCCTCACCACCACCCCGTGTCTCCCTCACCACCACCCGTGTCTCCCTCACCACCACCCGTGTCTCCCTCACCACCACCCGTGTCTCCCTCACCACCACCCGTGTCTCCCTCACCACCACCCGTGTCTCCCTCACCACCACCCCGTGTCTCCCTCACCACCACCCCGTGTCCCCCTCACCAACACCCCGTGTCCCCCTCACCAACACCCCGTGTCCCCCTCACCACCACCCCGTGTCCCCCTCACCAACACCCCGTGTCTCCCTCACCACCACCCCGTGTCTCGCTCACTGCCACTCCGTGTCTCCCTCACCAACACCCCGCGTCTCGCTCACCAACACCCCGTGTCTCGCTCACCACCACCCCGTGTCTCCCTCACCAACACCCCGCGTCTCGCTCACCACCACCCCCGTGTCTCCCTCACCAACACCCCGTGTCTCCCTCACCAACACCCCACGTCTCGCTCACCACCACCCCGCGTCTCCCTCACCACCACCCCGCGTCTCCCTCACCACCACCCCGCGTCTCCCTCACCACCACCACCCGTGTCTCCCTCACCACCACCCCGTGTCTCCCTCACCACCACCCCGTGTCCCCCTCACCACCACCCCGTGTCCCCCTCACCACCACCCCGTGTCCCCCTCACCACCACCCCGCGTCCCCCTCACCCCGTGTCTCCCTCACCACCACCCCGTGTCTCCCTCACCGCCACTCTCCGCGTCTCCCTCACCAACACCCCGCGTCTCCCTCACCAACACTCCGTGTCTCCCTCACCACCACCCCGTGTCTCCCTCACCACCACCCCGCGTCTCCCTCACCACCACCCCGCGTCTCCCTCACCACCACCCCGCGTCTCCCTCACCACCACCCCGCGTCTCCCTCACCACCACCCCGTGTCTCCCTCACCACCACCCCGCGTCTCCCTCACCACCACCCCGCGTCTCCCTCACCACCACCCCGCGTCTCCCTCACCACCACCCCGCGTCTCCCTCACCACCACCCCGCGTCTCCCTCACCACCACCCCGTGTCTCCCTCACCACCACCCCGTGTCTCCCTCACCGCCACTCCGCGTCTCCCTCACCAACACTCCGCGTCTCCCTCACCAACACCCCGCGTCTCCCTCACCAACACCCCGCGTCTCCCTCACCACCACCCCGTGTCTCCCTCACCACCACCCCGCGTCTCCCTCACCACCACCCCGCGTCTCCCTCACCACCACCCCGTGTCTCCCTCACCAACACTCCGTGTCTCCCTCACCACCACCCCGCGTCCCCCTCACCACCACCCCGCGTCTCCCTCACCACCACCCCGTGTCTCCCTCACCACCACCCGTGTCTCCCTCACCACCACCCCGTGTCTCCCTCACCACCACCCGTGTCTCCCTCACCACCACCCGTGTCTCCCTCACCATCACCCGTGTCTCCCTCACCACCACCCGTGTCTCCCTCACCACCACCCGTGTCTCCCTCACCACCACCCGTGTCTCCCTCACCACCACCCCGCGTCCCCCTCACCACCACCCCGCGTCTCCTCACCACCACCCCGTGTCTCCCTCACCACCACCCCGTGTCTCCCTCACCAACACCCCGCGTCTCCCTCACCACCACCCCGTGTCTCCCTCACCACTACCCCGTGTCTCCCTCACCACCACCCGTGTCTCCTCACCACCACCCGTGTCTCCCTCACCACCACCCCGTGTCTCCCTCACCACCACCCGTGTCTCCCTCACCACCACCCCGTGTCTCCCTCACCACTACCCCGTGTCTCCCTCACCACCACCCGTGTCTCCCTCACCACCACCCGTGTCTCCCTCACCACCACCCCCGTGTCTCCCTCACCACCACCCGTGTCTCCCTCACCACCACCCCGTGTCTCCCTCACCACTACCCCCGTGTCTCCCTCACCACCACCCGTGTCTCCCTCACCACCACCCCGCGTCTCCCTCACCACCACCCCGTGTCTCCCTCACCACCACCCGTGTCTCCCTCACCACCACCCCGTGTCTCCCTCACCACTACCCCGTGTCTCCCTCACCACCACCCCGTGTCTCCCTCACCACTACCCCGTGTCTCCCTCACCACCACCCGTGTCTCCCTCACCACCACCCCGTGTCTCCCTCACCACTACCCCGTGTCTCCCTCACCACCACCCGTGTCTCCCTCACCACCACCCCGTGTCTCCCTCACCCACACCCGTGTCTCCCTCACCACCACCACGTGTCTCCCTCACCAACACCCGTGTCTCCCTCACCACTACCCGTGTCTCCCTCACCACCACCCGTGTCTCCCTCACCACCACCCCGTGTCTCCCTCACCACCACCCGTGTCTCCCTCACCACCACCACGTGTCTCCCTCACCAACACCCGTGTCTCCCTCACCACCACCCCGTGTCTCCTCACCACCACCCGTGTCTCCCTCACCACCACCCCGTGTCTCCCTCACCAACACCCGTGTCTCCCTCACCACTACCCCCGTGTCTCCCTCACCACCACCCCGTGTCTCGCTCACCACCACCCGTGTCTCCCTCACCACTACCCCGTGTCTCCCTCACCACCACCCCGTGTCTCCCTCACCACTACCCCGTGTCTCCCTCACCAACACCCGTGTCTCCCTCACCACTACCCCGTGTCTCCCTCACCACCACCCCGTGTCTCGCTCACCAGCACCCGTGTCTCCCTCACCACTACCCCGTGTCTCCCTCACCACCACCCCGTGTCTCCCTCACCAACACCCGTGTCTCCCTCACCACCACCCCGCGTCTCCCTCACCACCACCCGCGTCTCCCTCACCACTACCCCGTGTCTCCCTCACCACCACCCCGTGTCTCCCTCACCACCACCCCGTGTCTCCCTCACCACCACCGTGTCTCCCTCACCACTACCCCGTGTCTCCCTCACCAACACCCCGTGTCTCGCTCACCGCCTCCCCGTGTCTCCCTCACCGCCACCCCGCGTCTCGCTCACTGCCACACCACCGCAGGAGCTGCAGGTTATTCTCCCCAAGTCTGCATTGTCTCCCAGCAACTCACGTGAGGTGCAGGTGTTCTTGCAGGTGAGTGACTGAGACCCCGTGGCCTGCACACGGGGGAAATTGCAAAACACACACACAGGGTGCATCAAACGGAAATGTTGACACTTTTATGGGACTATCGTTTTAGTGGAAAATGCACGGATAGTAACACTGTAAACATGAAAACAAATGGATTTGAATAGCTTCAAAATGTCAAAGAGTATATCTCGCTTGTTCGCCATCGTTGTCAACACATTGCCCTGGAATCTTCTCCAGGTCGTAGGTCTCCAGAGCCCGCAGGCAAACTTCTCGTGGCATTGTTGCAAATTCTCAGAAGTGTTAAAAACATTTTTTTAAAGCAAGGTTAATGTCATCAAGCGAGCAACCCATCATCCCTCCCTCCAGAGTCGCTAAAATAAGCACCCCTCTGTGGAGAATTCAACAGCGGTTTGCCTCCCTGTGGTTATACTTATCCCTCGCCATAGGAATGTGGAATTTCCACCACTGGCTCTGCAGGGCTGTACACGGGCGATGAGTATCAATAGGCGCCGACTGGTGGCTGAGTCTGTGGATCTGTAAAGTTCAGTCTCCAGCTCATGTCCTCTTCTGGCCTCTCTGCCCACGTGTGCGACGAGGGAGGAAGGGCCGTGGCCCGAAACGTCGCCCGCAGTGTATTTTCCCCTCTTGAGGCCGACGATTCCCTCAATCACTTTTGCGATCCCTTTTCCCAGGAATCGAAAGACGTCCCCAATGGCCACGTGGAAGGTGAGTGCGCGGACGTTTACACCACGTGACCTCACACAGGATGTGTCAATCACACACGCGGGTTCGACTCCCCGTAATCGGAGGGGGTCTTCGTCTCCGTGCCACGGATGTTGGCCGCGAGCGGGAACCGAACTCGGGTCGCCGGGTGGTTTGTAAGCGCAGCGTGCTTAACCGCTGCGCCACCCGCTCCCCCCGCTAATGTTTGGACTGCCCTTCGGCCTCCACTGGGTAGGCTCGGCATGAAAAGTTAGCACCTGGTATGGTATGTCATCATTACACCTGGAGAGACAAAGGCGGCCGGGCGCGGTTCTGACGCACCACCCTTCTCATTGTCGCGCGCTGCAGGGCGGTGGTGCAGCGGTTAGCACACCACGTCAGCCCGCACGGTTTAACATCGTGTAATAAAGCTCGTTGAGGCGACTTCTGGAGTCCGTCTTTTATTCAACTTATATTACATTTTACTTCACGCTGCTGATAGGTAGCGTGAGAGGAACAGATAGAGAGAGACGCACTGCCACGTGGCAACTCGGAGCCCCACTCCCGCGTGGCCCCCTTCCTCTGTTCGTTCCGTTCTGACCACGTGTCCGATTTAAGACCCGGGTCACGTGGTACGCTTCAGCCAATCCTCGTTAGCCTGCATCGAATCTTCCAGGCTCCCTCGTCAGCTCCCGGGACCACGCCCCTGACTCATCTCCCCATTGGCTGTGGCCAAAGCCAGCAGAACCAATCCTTACAGCTGTCACCTTTCCATCACGTCACGGCCATGCCCCCAGGCTTCCCCCCATTGGCTGTAAACCAGGACCGGCAGAGCCAATCACCATGACGAATTGTGATATGTCAGTGAGCCGGATATATCCTCATATAACAATCGTATTATTGTGCAGGGAAAGTGAGTTTTAGGTCCATATGGCGTACAGCCGTTACGATACAGGCAACAACAACAACAACAAAATCTGTCTACGTGTTTGTGTTACTCCCTTGTATGATGAACGTTGAGATTTATAAGAGGCACGGGGTGACCAATGAGGTCTGAATTAGTCTGTGATAAGGTAGGGCACTGGTTAGGGGTACGGGTTAGCAGCAATGCGCTAACATCAGTAACTAATATATGAACTGTTCCTGGCCTTAAACGAGTATCTCGTGTGGTGTGTGTGAACATCAGCATTGGGAAGACAAAGGTGGCCGGGCATGGTGCCAGCCACACCGCCCCCTCGTGTGCCGTGCCGGTGTTCGCTAACGGCACTTGCGTACGTGCGTGTGTGCGCGTGCGTGTGTGCGCATGTGTGCGCGTGCGTGTGCGCGTTGTGTTGCGTGTGCGTGTGCGCGCGTGTGTGTGCGTGTGTGCGCGTGCGTGTGCGCGCGTGCGTGTGCGCGTGTGCGTGCGTGTGTACGTGTGCGTTGACCAGACGAGGCGTTGTCCACCAGGGAGCGAATCCAGATCTTCGCTCGCCTCGCCGTGGAGCCCCCCTCACCTCGCTCCGCATCGTCCCTCTCGCGCTCAAAGGTGACCTCGCGTGGCCCACGGCTTCACCGCGGCGGCCGCGTGGCACAGGAGGCACACGATTTCACCGCACCGGGGGTTTTTTGCGGTGGAAGATTCCGTGGGTGGGGGGGGAGAAGAGGGGCGAGGAGGGGGGAGGTCATCGCCCACCCGCCCGCCCCCCCTCCCCTTGGATGGAACTCACGTGGGAGGGAGGGAGCTCCACGTGAATCGTCTCGTGCCCCCCTTGTCTCCCCGTGCCCCCCCCCCCCCATCCCGTACGCAGTCGCTGAGCTCCTACGAGCTGAGCCGCTCGGTAGGGGACGGCGCCAGCGCCCGGCTGCACCGCGCCTCCAGCACGGACACGCTGGACGGCCACAACTCCACGGGTGCGGCCACAACAACATCACCACCAGTAGCACCACCACCAGCACCAGTACCATCAGTACCACCACCAGCACCACTAACACAACCACCAGCAGCACCACCAGTACCACCACCACCAGTACCATCAGTACCACCACCAGCCACCACCAGCACCACCAGCACACACCACCACCACCCCAGTACCATCAGAACCACCACCAGCACCATCAGCACCATCAGCACCACCAGCACCACCAACACAACCACCAGCCGCAGCACCAAAGACAAATATTGTTAGCGAGCACCTATGAAGGCCGGCACGGCACACGAGGGGTTGGGTCGCCAGCACCACGCCCGGCCGACTTTGTCTCCCCGGTGGCGATGTTTACTACACACCGCACCGGGTACTCATTTGAGGCTGAGTCGACCTAGGGAAGGCCCCATGACCGGTTCAGATAATCTTCACCGGTGTTGGCCGTGAGCGGGAATCGAACTCGGGTCGCCGGGTCCGTTCGCGCAACGTAGCGCTGACCGCTCCCCAGCTGCAGCACCATCGCACCTTCCTCCGCCGCACGAGGCACCGTTAATGGCGATGTGCGTGGTGGTGGTGGTGGTGGTGCCGGTGTCTGGTGCTGCGCGCAGGAGACGCGCTGCCGCCCGGCGTGGGGCTGCACCCCTCGGAGATGGTGTCGGTGCGCCAGCGCATGGCCATGTACCAGTCGGCAGTCGTGCGCAGCACGGGCAACGCGCAGGCGAGCACCAGCGCGTCTCCAACCCCGAGCCCGACTCGAACCTCGACCCTAACCGTGGCTAAGACCAGCCGCGGCACACACTCTTGATGCTGGCACTTTCCGCAATGCTGTCCGCTGACCCCCATTCGAGCCGTGACCCCGGCTCCAACTCTGACCCCCGACTCGAGCGCAAATACCACGAGTCACAACACCGGTAGCTAACCCTGACCCTGAAGCCAACACTAATCCTGACCATACCGCTCGTCACAACACCGATAAACTAACCCACACCCTGGATCCAACACTAACCATGACCATACCACTAGTCACAACACCGATAAACTAACCCACACCCTGGATCCAACACTAACCATGACCATACCACTAGTCACAACACCGATAAACTAACCCTGACCCTGAAGCCAACACTAACCATGACCATACCGCTCGTCACAACACCGATAAACTAGCCCACACCCTGAATCCAACCCTAATCCTGACCATACCACTCGTCACAGCACCGATAAACTAACCCACACCCTGAATCCAACCCTAATCCTGACCATACCGCGAGTCACAACATCGATAAACTAACCCTGACCCTGAATCCAACCTTAACCCTCTAACACTGTTCACACAGCGAGTCACAACACGATCACGAACTCCGACCGCGACTCTAACCCCTGACCTGGAATTCAACTGCAACGCTCACCCAGACCCCAAACCCTCACGCGGACTCGAACCACGGCACTGGCCGCACCAGCCGACCCTGATCACGCCGCAACCTCTCCCCGACCCCGAACGACACGAACCCCCCCCCCCCCTCGCTGACCCTGAACCAATCACGTGTCACGTCACGCATCCCAAAGGGCACCCCCAAGGGCAGCTGTCGCTGTGCAGCACAAGGCGACTCGCGCTCCCTGGCTCTGCCGTGTTGCAGGAATTGGTGCTGTGTGTGTGTGTGAATGCCATTTGAGGAATGTAATGTGTGTGTGTGTAATGTATGTGTGTGTGTGTAATGTGTGTGTGTGTAATGTGTGTGTGTGTAATGTGTGTGTGTAATGTGTGTGTGTGTGTAATGTGTGTGTGTAATGTGTGTGTGTGTTTAATGTGCGTGTGTAACGTGTGTGTGTGTGTAATGTGTGTAATGTGAGTGTGTGTAATGCGTGTGTGTGTAATGTGTGTGTGTGTGTAATGTGTGTGTGTGTAATGTGAGTGTGTGTAATGCGTGTGTGTGTAATGTGTGTGTGTGTGTAATGTGTGTGTAATGTGTGTGTGTGTAATGTGTGTGTAATGTGTGTGTGTGTGTAATGTGTGTGTGTGTAATGTGTGTGTAATGTATGTGTAATGTGTGTGTGTGTAATGTGTGTGTAATGTGTGTGTGTGTGTAATGTGTGTGTAATGTGTGTGTGTGTGTAATGTGTGTGTGTGTAATGTGTGTGTGTGTAATGTGTGTGTGTGTAATGTGTGTGTGTGTAATGTGTGTGTGTGTAATGTGTGTGTGTGTAATGTGTGTGTGTGTAATGTGTGTGTAATGTGTGTGTGTGTGTAATGTGTGTGTAATGTGTGTGTGTGTGTAATGTGTGTGTGTGTAATGTGTGTGTGTGTAATGTGTGTGTGTGTAATGTGTGTGTGTGCAATGTGTGTGTGTGTAATGTGTGTGTGTGTAATGTGTGTGTAATGTGTGTGTGTGTGTAATGTGTGTGTAATGTGTGTGTGTGTGTAATGTGTGTGTGTGCAATGTGTGTAATGTGTGTGTGTAGTGTGCGTGTGTAATCTGTGTGTACGTATGTGTGTTTATGTACAATGTGTGTGTAATGTGTGTGTGTAATGTGTGTGTGCAATGTGTGTAATGTGTGTGTGCAATGTGTGTAATGTGTGTGTGCAATGTGTGCAATGTGTGTAATGTGTGTGTGCAATGTGTGTGTGTAATGTGTGTAATGTGTGTGTGCAATGTGTGCAATGTGTGTAATGTGTGTGTGTGTAATGTGTGTAATGTGTGTGTGCAATGTGTGTGTGTAATGTGTGTAATGTGTGTAATGTGTGTGTGCAATGTGTGTGTGTAATGTGTGTGTGCAATGTGTGTGTGTAATGTGTGTAATGTGTGTGTGCAATGTGTGCAATGTGTGTAATGTGTGTGTGTGTAATGTGTGTAATGTGTGTGTGCAATGTGTGTGTGTAATGTGTGTAATGTGTGCAATGTGTGTAATGTGTGTAATGTGTGTAATGTGTGTGTGCAATGTGTGTGTGTAATGTGTGTGTGCAATGTGTGTGTGTAATGTGTGTGTGTAATGTGTGTGTGTAATGTGTGTAATGTGTGTGTAATGTGTGTGTAATGTATGTGTAATGTGTGCAATGTGTGTAATGTGTGTGATGTGTGTGTAATGTGTGTGTAATGTGTGTGTGCAATGTGTGTAATGTGTGTGTAATGTGTGTGTAATGTGTGTGTGCAATGTGTGTAATGTGTGTGTAATGTGTGTGTGTAATGTGTGTAATGTGTGTGTAATGTGTGTGTAATGTGTGTGTAATGTGTGTGTGCAATGTGTGTGTAATGTGTGTGTAATGTGTGTGTGCAATGTGTGTAATGTGTGTGTAATGTGTGTGTAATGTGTGTGTGCAATGTGTGTAATGTGTGTGTAATGTGTGTGTAATGTGTGTGTGTAATGTGTGTAATGTGTGTGTAATGTGTGTGTAATGTGTGTGTAATGTGTGTGTGCAATGTGTGTAATGTGTGTGTAATGTGTGTGTAATGTGTGTGTGTAATGTGTGTAATGTGTGTGTAATGTGTGTGTAATGTGTGTGTAATGTATGTGTGTAATGTGTGTGTAATGTGTGTGTAATGTGTGTGTGCAATGTGTGTAATGTGTGTGTAATGTGTGTGTAATGTGTGTGTGCAATGTGTGTAATGTGTGTGTAATGTGTGTGTAATGTGTGTGTGTAATGTGTGTAATGTGTGTGTAATGTGTGTGTAATGTGTGTGTAATGTGTGTGTGCAATGTGTGTAATGTGTGTGTAATGTGTGTGATGTGTGTGTAATGTGTGTGTGCAATGTGTGTAATGTGTGTGTAATGTGTGTGTAATGTATGTGTAATGTGTGTGTGCAATGTGTGTAATGTGTGTGTAATGTGTGTGTGCAATGTGTGTAATGTGTGTGTAATGTGTGTGTGCAATGTGTGTGTGCAATGTGTGTAATGTGTGTGTAATGTATGTGTGTAATGTGTGTGTAATGTGTGTGTAATGTGTGTGTGCAATGTGTGTAATGTGTGTGTAATGTGTGTGTAATGTGTGTGTGCAATGTGTGTAATGTGTGTGTAATGTGTGTGTGTAATGTGTGTAATGTGTGTGTAATGTGTGTGTAATGTGTGTGTGCAATGTGTGTAATGTGTGTGTAATGTGTGTGTGTAATGTGTGTAATGTGTGTGTAATGTGTGTGTGCAATGTGTGTAATGTGTGTGTAATGTGTGTGTGCAATGTGTGTAATGTGTGTGTAATGTGTGTGTAATGTGTGTGTGCAATGTGTGTAATGTGTGTGTAATGTGTGTGTGCAATGTGTGTAATGTGTGTGTAATGTGTGTGTAATGTGTGTGTGCAATGTGTGTAATGTGTGTGTAATGTGTGTGTGTAATGTGTGTAATGTGTGTGTAATGTGTGTGTAATGTGTGTGTGTAATGTGTGTGTAATGTGTGTGTAATGTGTGTGTGCAATGTGTGTAATGTGTGTGTAATGTGTGTGTGTAATGTGTGTAATGTGTGTGTAATGTGTGTGTAATGTGTGTGTGTAATGTGTGTGTAATGTGTGTGTAATGTGTGTGTGCAATGTGTGTAATGTGTGTGTAATGTATGTGTGTAATGTGTGTAATGTGTGTGTAATGTGTGTGTGTAATGTGTGTGTGCAATGTGTGTAATGTGTGTGTAATGTATGTGTGTAATGTGTGTGTGTAATGTGTGTGTAATGTGTGTGTAATGTGTGTGTAATGTGTGTAATGTGTGTGTAATGTGTGTGTGCAATGTGTGTAATGTGTGTGTAATGTGTGTGTGTAATGTGTGTAATGTGTGTGTAATGTGTGTGTGCAATGTGTGTAATGTGTGTGTAATGTGTGTGTGCAATGTGTGTAATGTGTGTGTAATGTGTGTGTAATGTGTGTGTGCAATGTGTGTAATGTGTGTGTAATGTGTGTGTGCAATGTGTGTAATGTGTGTGTAATGTGTGTGTAATGTGTGTGTGCAATGTGTGTAATGTGTGTGTAATGTGTGTAATGTGTGTGTAATGTATGTGTAATGTGTGTGTAATGTGTGTGTAATGTGTGTGTGCAATGTGTGTAATGTGTGTGTAATGTGTGTGTGTAATGTGTGTAATGTGTGTGCAATGTGTGTGTAATGTGTGTGTAATGTGTGTGTGCAATGTGTGTAATGTGTGTGTAATGTGTGTGTGTAATGTGTGTAATGTGTGTGTAATGTGTGTGTAATGTGTGTGTGCAATGTGTGTAATGTGTGTGTAATGTGTGTGTGTAATGTGTGTAATGTGTGTGTAATGTATGTGTAATGTGTGTGTGCAATGTGTGTAATGTGTGTGTAATGTATGTGTAATGTGTGTGTGCAATGTGTGTAATGTGTGTGTAATGTGTGTGTAATGTGTGTGTGCAATGTGTGTAATGTGTGTGTAATGTGTGTGTAATGTGTGTGTGCAATGTGTGTAATGTGTGTGTAATGTGTGTGTAATGTGTGTGTGTAATGTGTGTAATGTGTGTGTAATGTGTGTGTAATGTGTGTGATGTGTGTGTAATGTGTGTGTAATGTGTGTGTGCAATGTGTGTAATGTGTGTGTAATGTGTGTGTAATGTGTGTGTAATGTGTGTGTAATGTGTGTGTGCAATGTGTGTAATGTGTGTGTAATGTGTGTGTGCAATGTGTGTAATGTGTGTGTAATGTGTGTGTAATGTGTGTGTGCAATGTGTGTAATGTGTGTGTAATGTGTGTGTAATGTGTGTGATGTGTGTGTAATGTGTGTGTAATGTGTGTGTGCAATGTGTGTAATGTGTGTGTAATGTGTGTGTGTAATGTGTGTAATGTGTGTGTAATGTGTGTGTAATGTGTGTGATGTGTGTGTAATGTGTGTGTAATGTGTGTGTGCAATGTGTGTAATGTGTGTGTAATGTGTGTGTAATGTGTGTGATGTGTGTGTAATGTGTGTGTAATGTGTGTGTGCAATGTGTGTAATGTGTGTGTAATGTGTGTGTGCAATGTGTGTAATGTGTGTGTAATGTGTGTGTGTAATGTGTGTGTGCAATGTGTGTGTAATGTGTGTGTAATGTGTGTGTAATGTGTGTGTGCAATGTGTGTGTAATGTGTGTGTGCAATGTGTGTGTAATGTGTGTGTAATGTGTGTGTAATGTGTGTGTGCAATGTGTGTGTAATGTGTGTAATGTGTGTGTAATGTGTGTGTGCAATGTGTGTAATGTGTGTGTAATGTGTGTGTGCAATGTGTGTAATGTGTGTGTAATGTGTGTGTGCAATGTGTGTAATGTGTGTGTAATGTGTGTGTGCAATGTGTGTAATGTGTGTGTAATGTGTGTGTGCAATGTGTGTAATGTGTGTGTAATGTGTGTGTAATGTGTGTGTGCAATGTGTGTAATGTGTGTGTAATGTGTGTGTGTAATGTGTGTAATGTGTGTGTAATGTGTGTGTGCAATGTGTGTAATGTGTGTGTAATGTGTGTGTGCAATGTGTGTAATGTGTGTGTAATGTGTGTGTAATGTGTGTGTGCAATGTGTGTAATGTGTGTGTAATGTGTGTGTAATGTGTGTGTGCAATGTGTGTAATGTGTGTGTAATGTGTGTGTGTAATGTGTGTGTAATGTGTGTGTGCAATGTGTGTAATGTATGTGTAATGTATGTGTAATGTGTGTGTGTAATGTGTGTAATGTGTGTAATGTGTGTGTAATGTGTGTGTAATGTGTGTGTGTAATGTGTGTGTAATGTGTGTGTAATGTGTGTGTAATGTGTGTAATGTGTGTGTAATGTGTGTGTAATGTATGTGTAATGTGTGTGTAATGTGTGTGTAATGTGTGTGTAATGTGTGTAATGTGTGTGTAATGTGTGTGTAATGTGTGTGTAATGTATGTGTAATGTGTGTGTGTAATGTGTGTAATGTGTGTAATGTGTGTGTAATGTGTGTGTAATGTGTGTGTGTAATGTGTGTGTAATGTGTGTGTAATGTGTGTGTAATGTGTGTAATGTGTGTGTAATGTGTGTGTAATGTGTGTGTAATGTGTGTGTAATGTGTGTGTAATGTGTGTGTAATGTGTGTGTAATGTGTGTGTAATGTGTGTGTAATGTGTGTGTAATGTGTGTGTAATGTGTGTGTAATGTGTGTGTGTAATGTGTGTGTAATGTGTGTGTAATGTGTGTGTAATGTATGTGTAATGTGTGTGTAATGTATGTGTAATGTGTGTGTAATGTGTGTAATGTGTGTAATGTGTGTAATGTGTGTGTAATGTGTGTGTGTAATGTGTGTGTAATGTGTGTGTAATGTGTGTGTAATGTGTGTAATGTGTGTGTAATGTGTGTGTAATGTGTGTGTAATGTGTGTGTAATGTATGTGTAATGTGTGTGTAATGTGTGTGTAATGTATGTGTAATGTGTGTGTAATGTGTGTGTAATGTATGTGTAATGTGTGTGTAATGTGTGTGTGCAATGTGTGTAATGTGTGTAATGTGTGTGTAATGTGTGTGTGTAATGTGTGTGTAATGTGTGTGTAATGTGTGTGTAATGTGTGTAATGTGTGTGTAATGTGTGTGTAATGTATGTGTAATGTATGTGTAATGTGTGTGTAATGTGTGTGTAATGTATGTGTAATATGTGTGTAATGTGTGTGTAATGTGTGTGTAATGTGTGTGTAATGTGTGTGTAATGTGTGTGTAATGTGTGTGTGTAATGTGTGTGTAATGTATGTGTAATGTATGTGTAATGTGTGTGCAATGTGTGTGTAATGTGTGTGTAATGTGTGTGTAATGTGTGTGTGTAATGTGTGTGTAATGTGTGTGTGTAATGTGTGTGTAATGTGTGTGTGCAATGTGTGTGTAATGTGTGTGCAATGTGTGTGTAATGTATGTGTAATGTGTGTGCAATGTGTGTGTAATGTGTGTGTAATGTGTGTGTAATGTGTGTGTAATGTATGTGTAATGTGTGTGTAATGTGTGTGTGTAATGTGTGTGTAATGTGTGTGTAATGTGTGTGTAATGTGTGTGTAATGTGTGTGCAATGTGTGTGTAATGTGTGTGTAATGTGTGTGTAATGTGTGTGTAATGTGTGTGTAATGTGTGTGTGCAATGTGTGTGTAATGTGTGTGTAATGTGTGTGTAATGTGTGTGTGCAATGTGTGTGTAATGTGTGTGTAATGTGTGTGTAATGTGTGTGTAATGTGTGTGTAATGTGTGTGTAATGTGTGTGTAATATGTGTGTAATGTGTGTGTGCAATGTGTGTGTGTAATGTGTGTGTAATGTGTGTGTAATGTGTGTGTGCAATGTGTGTGTGTAATGTGTGTGTAATGTGTGTGTGTAATGTGTGTGTAATGTGTGTGTGCAATGTGTGTGTGTAATGTGTGTGTAATGTGTGTGTGTAATGTGTGTGTAATGTGTGTGTAATGTGTGTGTGTAATGTGTGTGTAATGTGTGTGTGCAATGTGTGTGTGTAATGTGTGTGTAATATGTGTGTAATGTGTGTGTAATGTGTGTGTAATGTGTGTGTAATGTGTGTGTGTAATGTGTGTGTAATGTATGTGTAATGTATGTGTAATGTGTGTGCAATGTGTGTGTAATGTGTGTGTAATGTGTGTGTAATGTGTGTGTGTAATGTGTGTGTAATGTGTGTGTGTAATGTGTGTGTAATGTGTGTGTGCAATGTGTGTGTAATGTGTGTGCAATGTGTGTGTAATGTATGTGTAATGTGTGTGCAATGTGTGTGTAATGTGTGTGTAATGTGTGTGTAATGTGTGTGTAATGTATGTGTAATGTGTGTGTAATGTGTGTGTAATGTGTGTGTAATGTGTGTGTGCAATGTGTGTGTAATGTGTGTGTAATGTGTGTGTAATGTGTGTGTAATGTGTGTGTAATGTGTGTGTAATGTGTGTGTAATGTGTGTGTGTAATGTGTGTGTGTAATGTGTGTGTAATGTGTGTGTAATGTGTGTGTAATGTGTGTGTAATGTGTGTGTAATGTATGTGTGCAATGTGTGTGTGTAATGTGTGTGTAATGTGTGTGTAATGTGTGTGTAATGTGTGTGTAATGTGTGTGTAATGTGTGTGTAATGTGTGTGTAATGTGTGTGTAATGTGTGTGTAATGTGTGTGTGCAATGTGTGTGTAATGTGTGTGTAATGTGTGTGTAATGTGTGTGTAATGTGTGTGTAATGTGTGTGTGCAATGTGTGTGTGTAATGTGTGTGTAATGTGTGTGTAATGTGTGTGTAATGTGTGTGTAATGTGTGTGTGCAATGTGTGTGTAATGTGTGTGTAATGTGTGTGTGCAATGTGTGTGTAATGTGTGTGTAATGTGTGTACATGTGTGTAATGTGTGTGTACATGTGTGTGTAATGTGTGTGTAATGTGTGTGTAATGTATGTGTAATGTATGTGTAATGTGTGTGTAATGTGTGTGTAATGTGTGTGTAATGTGTGTGTAATGTATGTGTGTAATGTGTGTGTAATGTGTGTGTAATGTGTGTGTAATGTGTGTGTAATGTGTGTGTAATGTGTGTGTAATGTATGTGTAATGTGTGTGTAATGTGTGTGTAATGTGTGTGTAATGTGTGTGTAATGTGTGTGTAATGTGTGTGTAATGTGTGTGTAATGTGTGTGTAATGTGTGTGTAATGTGTGTGTAATGTGTGTGTAATGTGTGTGTAATGTGTGTAATGTGTGTGTAATGTGTGTGTATGTGTGTGTAATGTGTGTGTAATGTGTGTGTAATGTGTGTGTAATGTGTGTGTAATGTGTGTGTAATGTGTGTGTAATGTGTGTGTAATGTGTGTGTAATGTGTGTGTAATGTGTGTGTAATGTGTGTGTAATGTGTGTGTAATGTGTGTGTAATGTGTGTGTAATGTGTGTGTAATGTGTGTGTAATGTGTGTGTAATGTGTGTGTATGTGTGTGTAATGTGTGTGTAATGTGTGTGAATGTGTGTGTAATGTGTGAGTGTGTAAGTGTGTGTAATGTGATGTGTGTGTAATGTGTGTGTAATGTGTGTAATGTGTGTGAATGTGTGTGTAATGTGTGTGTAATGTGTGTGTAATGTGTGTGTAATGTGTGTGTAATGTGTGTGTAATGTGTGTGTAATGTGTGTGAATGTGTGTGTAATGTGTGTGTAATGTGTGTGTAATGTGTGTGTAATGTGTGTGTAATGTGTGTGTAATGTGTGTGTAATGTGTGTAATGTGTGTGTAATGTGTGTGTAATGTGTGTGTAATGTGTGTTGTAATGTGTGTGTAATGTGTGTGTAATGTGTGTGTAATGTGTGTGTAATGTGTGTGTAATGTGTGTAATGTGTGTGTAATGTGTGTGTAATGTGTGTGTAAGTGTGTAATGTGTGTGTAATGTGTGTGTAATGTGTGTGTAATGTGTGTGTAATGTGTGTGTAATGTGTGTGTAATGTGTGTGTAATGTGTGTGTAATTGTGTGTGTAATGTGTGTGTAATGTGTGTGTAATGTGTGTGTAATGTGTGTGTAATGTGTGTAATGTGTGTGTAATGTGTGTGTAATGTGTGTGTAATGTGTGTGTAATGTGTGTAATGTGTGTGTAATGTGTGTGTAATGTGTGTGTAATGTGTGTGTAATGTGTGTGTAATGTGTGTGTAATGTGTGTGTTAAGTGTGTAATGTGTGTGTAATGTGTGTGTAATGTGTGTAATGTGTGTGTAATGTGTGTGTAATGTGTGTGTAATGTGTGTGTAATGTGTGTGTGTAATGTGTGTGTAATGTGTGTGTAATGTGTGTATGTGTGTAATGTGTGTGTAATGTGTGTGTAATGTATGTGTAATGTGTGTGTAATGTGTGTGTAATGTGTGTGTAATGTGTGTGTAATGTGTGTGTAATGTGTGTGTAATGTGTGTAATGTGTGTGTAATGTGTGTGTAATGTGTGTGTAATGTTGTGTAATGTGTGTGTAATGTGTGTAATGTGTGTGTAATGTGTGTAATGTGTGTGTATGTGTGTAATGTGTGTGTAATGTGTGAGTAATGTGTGTGTAATGTGTGTGTCATGTGTGTGTAATGTGTGTGTAAGTGGTGTAATGTGTGTGTAATGGTGTGTAATGTGTGTGTAATGTGTGTGTAATGTGTGTGTGTAATGTGTGTGTAATGTAGTGTGAAATGTGTGTAATGTGTGTGTAATGTAGTGTGTAATGTTTGTGTAATGTGTGTGTAATGTGTGTGTAATGTGTGAATGTGTGTGTAATGTGTGTGTAATGTGTGTGTAATGTGTGTGTAGATGTGATGGTGTGTAATGTTGAGTGTGTGTAATGTG
>NW_027615289.1:45000-52196 GCF_965212315.1 Lampetra planeri | reverse complement strand
TGGTGAGTGGTGGTGAGTTGGTGAGGTGGTGGTGAGTGGTGGTGAGTTTGTGGTGAGGTGGTGGTGAGTGGTGGTGAGTGGTGGTGAGTGGTGGTGAGTGGTGGTGAGTTGGTGAGGTGGTGGTGAGTGGTGGTGAGTTTGTGTGGTGGTGGTGAGTGGTGGTGAGTGGTGGTGAGTGGTGGTGAGTTGGTGGTGGTGGTGAGTTTGTGGTGTGGTGGTGGTGAGGTGGAGAGAGAGAATTGGAGAGAAGGGGTAGAGGTCGAGAGAGAGAGAGGGGGTAGAGAGTGAGGGGGTAGAGAGAGAGGGGGTAGAGAGAGAGGGGTAGAGAGAGAGGGGGGTAGAGAGAGAGGGGTAGAGAGAGAGGGGGTAGAGAGAGAGGGGTAGAGAGAGAGAGGGGGTAGAGAGAGAGGGGGTAGAGAGAGGGGGGTAGAGAGAGAGGGGGGTAGAGAGAGAGGGGGTAGAGAGAGAGGGGGTAGAGAGAGAGGGGGTAGAGAGAGAGGGGGTAGAGAGAGAGGGGGTAGAGAGAGAGGGGTAGAGAGAGAGGGGGTAGAGAGAGAGGGGGGTAGAGAGAGAGGGGGTAGAGAGAGAGGGGGTAGAGAGAGAGGGGGTAGAGAGAGGGGTAGAGAGAGAGGGGTAGAGAGAGAGGGGGTAGAGAGAGAGGGGGTAGAGAGAGAGGGGTAGAGAGAGAGGGGGTAGAGAGAGAGGGGGTAGAGAGAGAGGGGGTAGAGAGAGAGGGGGTAGAGAGAGAGAGGGGGTAGAGAGAGGGGGGTAGAGAGAGAGGGGGTAGAGAGAGAGGGGGTAGAGAGAGAGGGGGTAGAGAGAGAGGGGGTAGAGAGAGAGGGGGTAGAGAGAGAGGGGGTAGAGAGAGAGGGGTAGAGAGAGAGGGGGTAGAGAGAGAGGGGGTAGAGAGAGAGAGGGGGTAGAGAGAGAGGGGGGTAGAGAGAGAGGGGGGTAGAGAGAGAGGGGGTAGAGAGAGAGGGGGTAGAGAGAGAGGGGGTAGAGAGAGAGAGGGGGGTAGAGAGAGAGGGGGTAGAGAGAGAGGGGGTAGAGAGAGAGAGGGGGTAGAGAGAGAGGGGGTAGAGAGAGAGGGGGGTAGAGAGAGAGGGGGTAGAGAGAGAGGGGGTAGAGAGAGAGGGGGTAGAGAGAGAGGGGGTAGAGAAGAGGGGTAGAGAGAGAGGGGGTAGAGAGAGAGGGGGTAGAGAGAGAGGGGGTAGAGAGAGAGGGGGTAGAGAGAGAGGGGGTAGAGAGAGGGGGGGTAGAGAGAGAGGGGGTAGAGAGAGAGGGGGTAGAGAGAGAGGGGGTAGAGAGAGAGGGGGTAGAGAGAGAGGGGGGTGAGAGAGAGGGGGTAGAGAGAGAGGGGGTAGAGAGAGAGGGGGGTAGAGAGAGAGGGGGTAGAGAGAGGGGGTAGAGAGAGAGGGGGTAGAGAGAGAGGGGTAGAGAGAGGGGGTAGAGAGAGAGGGGGAGAGGTAGAGAGAGGGGGTAGAGAGAGAGGGGGGTAGAGAGAGAGGGGTAGAGAGAGGGGGTAGAGAGAAAGGGGGTAGAGAGAGAGGGGTAGAGAGAGGGGGTTAGAGAGAGAGGGGGTAGAGAGTGAGGGGGGGTAGAGAGAGAGGGGGTAGAGAGAGAGGGGGTAGAGAGAGAGGGGGTAGAGAGAGAGGGGGGTAGAGAGAGAGGGGGTAGAGAGAGAGGGGGTAGAGAGAGAGGGGGTAGAGAGAGGGGGTAGAGAGAAAGGGGGTAGAGAGAGAGGGGTAGAGAGAGGGGGTAGAGAGAGGGGGGTAGGAGAGTGAGGGGGGTAGAGAGAGAGGGGGGTAGAGAGAGAGGGGGTAGAGAGTGAGGGGGTAGAGAGAGAGGGGGTAGAGAGAGAGGGGGGTAGAGAGAGAGGGGGTAGAGAGAGAGGGGGTAGAGAGAGAGGGGGTAGAGAGAGAGGGGGTAGAGAGAGAGGGGGTAGAGAGAGGGGGGTAGAGAGAGAGGGGGTAGAGAGAGAGGGGGTAGAGAGAGGGGGTAGAGAGAGAGGGGGTAGAGAGAGAGATAGGGGGTAGAGAGAGAGGGGGTAGAGAGAGAGAGGGGGGTAGAGAGAGGGGGTAGAGAGAGAGGGGGGTAGAGAGAGGGGGTAGAGAGAGAGGGGGGTAGAGAGAGAGGGGGTAGAGAGAGAGGGGGGTAGAGAGAGAGGGGGTAGAGAGAGAGGGGGTAGAGAGAGAGGGGGGTAGAGAGAGAGGGGTAGAGGTAGAGTGAGAGGGGGTAGAGAGAGAGGGGGTAGAGAGAGAGGGGGGGGTAGAGAGAGAGGGGGTAGAGAGAGAGGGGGGTAGAGAGAGAGGGGGTAGAGGGGGTGAGAGAGAGGGGGTAGAGAGAGAGGGGGTAGAGAGAGAGGGGGTAGAGAGAGGGGGTAGAGAGAGGGGGTAGAGAGAGAGGGGGGTAGAGAGTGAGGGGGTAGAGAGAGAGGGGTGTAGAGAGAGAGGGGGTAGAGAGAGAGGGGGGTAGAGAGAGAGGGGGGGTAGAGAGAGAGGGGGTAGAGAGAGGGGGGGTAGAGAGAGAGGGGGTAGAGAGAGAGGGGGTAGAGAGAGAGGGGGTAGAGAGAGAGGGGGTAGAGAGAGAGGGGGTAGAGAGAGAGGGGGTAGAGAGAGAGGGGGTAGAGAGAGAGGGGGTAGAGAGAGAGAGGGGGTAGAGAGAGAGGGGGGTAGAGAGAGAGGGGGGTTAGAGAGAGAGGGGGTAGAGAGAGAGGGGGTAGAGAGAGAGAGGGGGTTGTAGAGAGAGAGGGGGTAGAGAGAGAGGGGGTAGAGAGAGGGGGAGGGGGGGTAGAGAGAGAGGGGGTAGAGAGAGAGAGGGGGTAGAGAGAGAGGGGGTAGAGAGAGAGGGGGTAGAGAGAGAGGGGGTAGAGAGTGAGAGAGGGGGTAGAGAGAGAGAGAGAGAGGGGGGGTAGAGAGAGAGGGGGTAGAGAGAGAGGGGGGTAGAGAGAGAGGGGGGTTAGAGAGAGAGGGGGTAGAGAGAGAGGGGGGTAGAGAGAGAGGGGGTAGAGAGAGAGGGGGTAGAGAGAGAGGGGGTAGAGAGAGAGGGGGGTAGAGAGAGAGGGGGTAGAGAGAGAGAGGGGGGTAGAGAGAGAGGGGGTAGAGAGAGAGGGGGTAGAGAGAGAGGGGGGTAGAGAGAGAGGGGTAGAGAGTGAGGGGGTAGAGAGAGAGAGGGGGTAGAGAGAGAGGGGGGTAGAGAGAGGGGGTAGAGAGAGAGGGGGTAGAGAGAGAAGGGGGTAGAGAGAGAGAGGGGGTAGAGAGAGAGGGGGTAGAGAGAGAGGGGGGGTAGAGAGAGAGGGGGTGATGAGAGAGAGAGAGGGGGTAGAGAGAGGGGGTAGAGAAGGAGGGGGTAGAGAGAGAGGGGGGTAGAGAGAGAGGGGGGGTGAGAGAGAGGGGGTAGAGAGAGAGAGAGGGGGGTAGAGAGAGAGGAGGGGTAGAGAAGAGAGAGGGGGGGTAGGAGAGAGGAGGGGGGGGTAGAGAGAGAGGGGGTAGAGAGAGAGAGGGGGGTAGAGAGAGAGGGGGTAGAGAGAGAGGGGGGTGGGGGGTAGAGCGAGAGGGGGGTAGAGAGAGATGGGGTAGAGAGAGAGGAGGGGGTAGAGAGAGAGGGGGGTAGAGAGAGAGGGGGTAGAGAGAGAGAGGGGGTAGAGAGTGAGGGGGGTAGAGAGAGAGGGGGGTAGAGAGAGAGGGGGTAGAGAGAGGGGGTAGAGAGAGAAGGGGTAGAGAGAGAGAGGGGGGTGGAGAGAGAGGGGGGTAGAGAGAGAGGGGGTAGAGAGAGAGGGGGTAGAGAGAGAGGGGGGAGAGAGAGGGGGTAGAGAGGAGAAGGGTTAGAGAGAGAGGGGGTAGGAGAGAGGGGGTGAGGAGAGAGGGGGTAGAGAGGAGAGGGGTAGAGAGAGAGGGGTTAGAGAGGGGTAGAGGGGGTAGAGAGAGAGGGGGTAGAGAGAAATAAAAAAATACGAAATCATGAACGAAGCAATGTGCCGACTGAACGAGCATCATCTTCTCGATTCCACTGATCGTAAAAATAAAATAAAAAAATGGAAACAGAAAGAGAGAGTGAGCGAGAGAGTGAGCGAGAGGTGGGGTTTTTACATAAAGCAAAGTTATAAAAATAAAATAAAAAAATGAAACAGAGAGAGTGAGTGAGTGAGCGAGAGGTGTGGTTTTACATAAAGCAAAGTTATAAAAATAAAATAAAAAATAAAACAGAAAGAGTGATGTGAGTGAGCGAGAGGTGGGGTTTTACATAAAGCAAAGGTTATAAAAATAAATAAAAAATGAAACAGAGAGAGTGAGCGAGAGGGTGGGGTTTTACATAAAGCAAAGTTATAAAAATAAAATAAAAAAAATGAAACAGAGAGAGTGAGCGAGAGGTGGGGTTTTACATAAAGCAAAGTTATAAAAATAAAATAAAAAATAAAACAGAGAGAGTGAGTGAGAGAGTGAGCGAGAGGTGGGGTTTTACATAAAGCAAAGTTATAAAAATAAAATAAAAAAAATGAAACAGCGAGAGGTGAGCGAGAGAGTGAGCGAGAGAGACGTGGGGTTTTACATAAAGCAAAGTTATAAAAATAAAATAAAAAAAATGAAACAGAGAGAGTGAGTGAGGAGAGACGTGGGGTTTTACATAAAGCAAAGTTATAAAAAATAAAATAAAAAATAAAACAGAGAGAGTGAGCGAGCGAGAGGTGGGGTTTTACATAAAGCAAAGTTATAAAAATAAAATAAAAAATAAAACAGAAAGAGAGAGTGAGCGAGAGAGTGAGCGAGAGGGTGGGGTTTTACATAAAGCAAAGTTATAAAAATAAAATAAAAAAATAAAACAGAGAGAGTGAGCGAGTGAGACGTGGGGTTTTACATAAAGCAAAGTTATAAAAAATAAAATAAAAAAAATGAAACAGCGAGAGTGAGTGAGAGAGTGAGCGAGAGGTGGGGTTTTACATAAAGCAAAGTTATAAAAATGAAATAAAAAAATGAAACAGAGAGAGTGAGCGAGAGAGTGAGCGAGAGGTGGGTTTTACATAAAGCAAAGTTATAAAAAATAAAATAAAAAATAAAAACAGAGAGAGAGAGTGAGCGAGAGAGTGAGTGAGTGAGAGGTGGGGTTTTACATAAAGCAAAGTTATAAAAATAAAATAAAAAAATGAAACAGAGTGAGTGAGCGAGAGAGTGAGAGAGACGTGGGGTTTTACATAAAGCAAAGTTATAAAATAAAATAAAAAAAAATAAAACAGAGAGTGAGTGAGCGAGTGAGCGAGAGGTGGGGTTTTACATAAGCAAAGTTATAAAAATAAAATAAAAAAAATAAAACAGAGAGTGAGTGAGCGAGTGAGCGAGAGGTGGGGTTTTACATAAAGCAAAGTTATAAAAAATAAAATAAAAAATAAAACAGAGAGAGTGAGCGAGAGAGTGAGAGAGAGGTGGGGTTTTACATAAAGCAAAGTTATAAAAAAAAAATAAAAAATAAAACAGAGAGTGAGTGAGCGAGAGGTGGGGTTTTACATAAAGCAAAGTTATAAAAAATAAAATAAAAAAAATAAAACAGAAAGAGTGAGTGAGCGAGACGTGGGGTTTTACATAAAGCAAAGTTATAAAATAAAATAAAAAATGAAACAGAGAGAGTGAGCGAGAGAGTGAGAGAGAGGTGGGGTTTTACATAAAGCAAAGTTATAAAAAAAAAAATAAAAAATAAAACAGAGAGTGAGTGAGCGAGAGGTGGGGGTTTTACATAAAGCAAAGTTATAAAAAATAAAATAAAAAAAAATAAAACAGAAAGAGTGAGTGAGCGAGACGTGGGGTTTTACATAAAGCAAAGTTATAAAAATAAAATAAAAAATAAAACAGAGAGAGTGAGCGAGAGAGTGAGAGAGAGGTGGGGTTTTACATAAAAGCAAAGTTATAAAAAAAAATAAAAAATAAAACAGAGAGTGAGTGAGCGAGAGGTGGGGTTTTACATAAAGCAAAGTTATAAAAAATAAAATAAAAAAAATAAAACAGAAAGAGTGAGTGAGCGAGACGTGGGGTTTTACATAAAGCAAAGTTATAAAAATAAAATAAAAAATGAAACAGAGAGAGTGAGCGAGAGAGTGAGAGAGAGGTGGGGTTTTACATAAAGCAAAGTTATAAAAAAAAAAATAAAAAATAAAACAGAGAGAGTGAGCGAGCGAGAGGTGGGGTTTTACATAAAGCAAAGTTATAAAAAAAAAAATAAAAAATAAAACAGAGAGAGTGAGTGAGCGAGACGTGGGGGGTTTTACATAAAGCAAAGTTATAAAAAAAAAAATAAAAAATGAAACAGAGAGAGTGAGCGAGAGGTGGGGTTTTACATAAAGCAAAGTTATAAAAAATAAAATAAAAAAAATGAAACAGAGAGAGTGAGTGAGTGAGAGGTGGGGTTTTACATAAAGCAAAGTTATAAAAAATAAAATAAAAAATGAAACAGAGAGAGTGAGCGAGAGAGTGAGCGAGAGGTGGGGTTTTACATAAAGCAAAGTTATAAAAAATAAATAAAAAAAATGAAACAGAGAGAGTGAGTGAGCGAGAGGTGGGGGTTTTACATAAAGCAAAGTTATAAAAATAAAATAAAAAAATGAAACAGCGAGAGTGAGTTGAGCGAGAGGTGGGGTTTTACATAAAGCAAAGTTATAAAAATAAAATAAAAAAAAATAAAAAAAAATGAAACAGCGAGAGAGTGAGCGAGAGGTGGGGTTTTACATAAAGCAAAGTTATAAAAATAAAATTAAAAAAATGAAACAGCGAGAGTGAGTTGAAGCGAGAGGTGGGGTTTTACATAAAGCAAAGTTATAAAAATAAAATAAAAAAAAATAAAAAAAATGAAACAGCGAGAGAGTGAGCGAGAGGTGGGGTTTTACATAAAGCAAAGTTATAAAAATAAAATAAAAAAAAATAAAACAGAGTGAGTGAGCGAGAGAGTGAGAGAGACGTGGGGTTTTACATAAAGCAAAGTTATAAAAATAAAATAAAAAAAATAAAACAGAGTGAGTGAGCGAGAGAGTGAGAGAGACGTGGGGTTTTACATAAAGCAAAGTTATAAAAAATAAAATAAAAAAAATAAAACAGAGTGAGTGAGTGAGCGAGAGGTGTGGTTTTACATAAAGCAAAGTTATAAAAATAAAATAAAAAAAATGAAACAGCGAGAGTGAGCGAGAGAGTGAGCGAGAGGTGGGGTTTTACATAAAG
>NW_027615289.1:0-37500 GCF_965212315.1 Lampetra planeri | reverse complement strand
GGGTGAGTGCGTGGGTGGAGTGACGTGCGTGGGGCTGAGTGAGTGCGAGGGGAGGTGTGAGTGAGTGGGTGGGTGGTGAGTGCAGTGGAGTGGGTGGGTGAGTGAGTGGGTGGGTGGCGTGGGTGAGTGAGCTGAGTGCGTGGAGTGAGTGGGGTGAGTGAGTGAGTGAGTGGGTGAGTGAGTGAGTGAGTGGGTGGGTGAGTGAGTGAGTGAGTGGGAGAGTTTGTGACCCTGGTGCGGCCGGGTACGGGTAGGCCGTGAGTCACTGGTGAGTCACCGTGATTGTCACTCATTTCCCAACGTCTTGTCTCTTCTCACAATTCAAGTTCCTGGAATCAACCCACCCGCGCCTGCAACGTGGCTTCATCCCAGAGGTGGCAATCAGGTACCTGTACCCTACCCGTACCCGGCCGGCCGGGTACGGGTAGGGTACGGGTACGGCTGGGTACGGGTACCCGTTTGCGACCCTGGTGCGGCCGGGTACGGGTACGGGTAAGGAATCAAAACCCGTTTGCGAACGGTAGCCACCAGTCCCTTCACACTCACAGCTGACTCCCCTGTCATTACCTCCCCTGGCCACCAGTCCCTTCACACTCACAGCTGACTCCCCTGTCATTACCTCCCCTGGCCACCAGTCCCTTCACACTCACAGCTGACTCCCCTGTCATTACCTCCCTTGGCCACCAGTCCCTTCACACTCACAACTGACTCCCCTGTCATTACCTCCCTCAGCCACCAGTCCCTTCGCACTCACAGCTGACTCCCCTGTCATTACCTCCCATGGCCACCAGTCCCTTCACACTCACAGCTGACTCCCCTGTCATTACCTCCCCTGGCCACCAGTCCCTTCACACTCACAGCTGACTCCCCTGTCATTACCTCCCCTGGCCACCAGTCCCTTCACACTCACAACTGACTCCCCTGTCATTACCTCCCTCAGCCACCAGTCCCTTCGCACTCACAGCTGACTCCCCTGTCATTACCTCCTGTAGCCACCAGTCCCTTCGCACTCACAGCTGACTCCCCTGTCATCACCTCCCGTAGCCACCAGTCCCTTCACACTCACAGCTGACTCCCCTGTCATTACCTCCCCTGGCCACCAGTCCCTTCACACTCACAGCTGACTCCCCTGTCATTACCTCCCCTGGCCACCAGTCCCTTCGCACTGACAACTGACTCCCCTGTCATTACCTCCCCTGGCCACCAGTCCCTTCACACTCACAGCTGACTCCCCTGTCATTACCTCCCCTGGCCACCAGTCCCTTCACACTCACAGCTGACTCCCCTGTCATTACCTCCCCTGGCCACCAGTCCCTTCACACTCACAGCTGACTCCCCTGTCATTACCTCCCATAGCCACCAGTCCCTTCACACTCACAGCTGACTCCCCTGTCATTACCTCCCCTGGCCACCAGTCCCTTCACACTCACAGCTGACTCCCCTGTCATTACCTCCCTTGGCCACCAGTCCCTTCACACTCACAGCTGACTCCCCTGTCATTACTTCCCTTGGCCACCAGTCCCTTCACACTCACAGCTGACTCCCCTGTCATTACTTCCCGTAGCCACCAGTCCCTTCACACTCACAGCTGACTCCCCTGTCATTACCTCCCCTGGCCACCAGTCCCTTCGCACTCACAGCTGACTCCCCTGTCATTACCTCCCCTGGCCACCAGTCCCTTCGCACTCACAGCTGACTCCCCTGTCATCACCTCCCCTGGCCACCAGTCCCTTCACACTCACAGCTGACTCCCCTGCCATTACCTCCCGAAGCCACCAGTCCCTTCACACTCACAGCTGACTCCCCCGTCATTACCTCCCGTGGCCACCAGTCCCTTCACACTCACAACTGACTCCCCTGTCATTACTTCCCGTAGCCACCAGTCCCTTCGCACTCACAGCTGACTCCCCCGTCATTACCTCCCTCAGCCACCAGTCCCTTCGCACTCACAGCTGACTCCCCTGTCATTACTTCCCGTAGCCACCAGTCCCTTCACACTCACAGCTGACTCCCCCGTCATTGCCTCCCGTAGCCACCAGTCCCTTCACACTCACAGCTGACTCCCCTGTCATTACCTCCCTCAGCCACCAGTCCCTTCACACTCACAGCTGACTCCCCTGTCATTACCTCCCCTGGCCACCAGTCCCTTCACACTCACAGCTGACTCCCCTGTCATTACCTCCCGTAGCCACCAGTCCCTTCACACTCACCGCTGACTCCCCTGTCATCACCTCCCTCAGCCACCAGTCCCTTCACACTCACAGCTGACTCCCCTGTCATTACCTCCCGTAGCCACCAGTCCCTTCACACTCACAGCTGACTCCCCTGTCATTACCTCCCGTGGCCACCAGTCCCTTCGCACTCACAGCTGACTCCCCCGTCATTACCTCCCGTAGCCACCAGTCCCTTCACACTCACAGCTGACTCCCCTGTCATTACCTCCCGTGGCCACCAGTCCCTTCGCACTCACAGCTGACTCCCCTGTCATTACCTCCCGTAGCCACCAGTCCCTTCACACTCACAGCTGACTCCCCTGTCATTACCTCCCGTGGCCACCGGTCCCTTCACACTCACAGCTGACTCCCCCGTCATTACCTCCCTCAGCCACCAGTCCCTTCACACTCACAGCTGACTCCCCTGTCATTACCTCCCGTGGCCACCGGTCCCTTCACACTCACAGCTGACTCCCCTGTCATTACCTCCCTCAGCCACCAGTCCCTTCACACTCACAGCTGACTCCCCCGTCATTACCTCCCTCAGCCACCAGTCCCTTCACACTCACCGCTGACTCCCCTGTCATTACCTCCCCTGGCCACCAGTCCCTTCACACTCACAGCTGACTCCCCTGTCATTACCTCCCTCAGCCACCAGTCCCTTCACACTCACAGCTGACTCCCCTGTCATTACCTCCCGTGGCCACCGGTCCCTTCACACTCACAGCTGACTCCCCTGTCATTACCTCCCTCGGCCACCAGTCCCTTCACACTCACAGCTGACTCCCCTGTCATTACCTCCCCTGGCCACCAGTCCCTTCACACTCACAGCTGACTCCCCCGTCATTACCTCCCCTGGCCACCAGTCCCTTCACACTCACAGCTGACTCCCCTGTCATTACCTCCCCTGGCCACCAGTCCCTTCACACTCACAGCTGACTCCCCTGTCATTACCTCCCCTGGCCACCAGTCCCTTCGCACTCACAGCTGACTCCCCTGTCGTTACCTCCCGTGGCCACCAGTCCCTTCACACTCACAGCTGACTCCCCTGTCATTGCCTCCCGTGGCCACCAGTCCCTTCACACTCACAGCTGACTCCCCTGTCATTACCTCCCTTGGCCACCAGTCCCTTCGCACTCACAGCTGACTCCCCTGTCATTACCTCCCATGGCCACCAGTCCCTTCACACTCACAGCTGACTCCCCTGTCATTACCTCCCTCAGCCACCAGTCCCTTCGCACTCACAGCTGACTCCCCTGTCATTACCTCCCTCAGCCACCAGTCCCTTCACACTCACAGCTGACTCCCCTGTCATTACCTCCTGTAGCCACCAGTCCCTTCGCACTCACAGCTGACTCCCCTGTCATCACCTCCCGTAGCCACCAGTCCCTTCACACTCACAGCTGACTCCCCTGTCATTACCTCCCTCAGCCACCAGTCCCTTCACACTCACAGCTGACTCCCCTGTCATTACCTCGCCTGGCCACCAGTCCCTTCACACTCACAGCTGACTCCCCTGTCATTACCTCCCTTGGCCACCAGTCCCTTCACACTCACAGCTGACTCCCCTGTCATTACCTCCCCTGGCCACCAGTCCCTTCACACTCACAGCTGACTCCCCTGTCATTACCTCCCTCAGCCACCAGTCCCTTCGCACTCACAACTGACTCCCCCGTCATTACCTCCCCTGGCCACCAGTCCCTTCGCACTCACAGCTGACTCCCCTGTCATTACCTCCCCTGGCCACCAGTCCCTTCACACTCACAGCTGACTCCCCTGTCATTACCTCCCCTGGCCACCAGTCCCTTCACACTCACAACTGACTCCCCTGTCATTACCTCCCCTGGCCACCAGTCCCTTCACACTCACAGCTGACTCCCCTGTCATTACCTCGCCTGGCCACCAGTCCCTTCACACTCACAGCTGACTCCCCTGTCATTACCTCCCTTGGCCACCAGTCCCTTCACACTCACAGCTGACTCCCCTGTCATTACCTCCCCTGGCCACCAGTCCCTTCGCACTCACAGCTGACTCCCCCGTCATTACCTCCCATGGCCACCAGTCCCTTCACACTCACAGCCGACTCCCCTGTCGTTACCTCCCGTGGCCACCAGTCCCTTCACACTCACAGCTGACTCCCCTGTCATCACCTCCCTCAGCCACCAGTCCCTTCACACTCACAGCCGACTCCCCTGTCGTTACCTCCCATGGCCACCAGTCCCTTCACACTCACAGCTGACTCCCCTGTCATTACCTCCCCTGGCCACCAGTCCCTTCACACTCACAGCTGACTCCCCTGTCATTACCTCCCCTGGCCACCAGTCCCTTCACACTCACAGCTGACTCCCCTGTCATTACCTCCCCTGGCCACCAGTCCCTTCACACTCACAGCTGACTCCCCTGTCATTACCTCCCATGGCCACCAGTCCCTTCGCACTCACAGCTGACTCCCCTGTCACTGCCTCCCGTGGCCACCAGTCCCTTCACACTCACCGCTGACTCCCCTGTCATTACCTCCCATAGCCACCAGTCCCTTCACACTCACAGCTGACTCCCCTGTCATTACCTCCCCTGGCCACCAGTCCCTTCGCACTCACAACTGACTCCCCTGGCATTGCCTCCCTCAGCCACCAGTCCCTTCACACTCACAGCTGACTCCCCTGTCATTACCTCCCGTAGCCACTAGTCCCTTCACACTCACAACTGACTCCCCTGTCATTACCTCCCATGGCCACCAGTCCCTTCACACTCACAGCTGACTCCCCTGTCATTGCCTCCCGTGGCCACCAGTCCCTTCACACTCACAGCTGACTCCCCTGTCATTACCTCCCGTAGCCACCAGTCCCTTCACACTCACAGCTGACTCCCCCGTCATTACCTCCCTCAGCCACCAGTCCCTTCACACTCACAGCTGACTCCCCTGTCATTACCTCCCTTGGCCACCAGTCCCTTCACACTCACAGCTGACTCCCCTGTCATTACCTCCCGTGGCCACCAGTCCCTTCGCACTCACAGCTGACTCCCCTGTCATTACCTCCCGTGGCCACCGGTCCCTTCACACTCACAGCTGACTCCCCTGTCATTACCTCCCGTGGCCACCAGTCCCTTCACACTCACAGCTGACTCCCCTGTCATTACCTCCCGTGGCCACCAGTCCCTTCACACTCACAACTGACTCCCCTGTCATTACCTCCCTTGGCCACCAGTCCCTTCACACTCACAGCTGACTCCCCTGTCATCACCTCCCTCAGCCACCAGTCCCTTCACACTCACAGCTGACTCCCCTGTCATTACCTCCCTTGGCCACCAGTCCCTTCACACTCACAACTGACTCCCCTGTCATTACCTCCCATGGCCACCGGTCCCTTCGCACTCACAGCTGACTCCCCTGTCATTATCTCCCATGGCCACCAGTCCCTTCGCACTCACAGCTGACTCCCCTGTCATTACCTCCCTTGGCCACCAGTCCCTTCACACTCACAGCTGACTCCCCTGTCATTACCTCCCTTGGCCACCAGTCCCTTCACACTCACAGCTGACTCCCGCTGTCATTACCTCCCATGGCCACCGGTCCCTTCGCACTCACAACTGACTCCCCTGTCATCACCTCCCGTGGCCACCGGTCCCTTCGCACTCACAGCTGACTCCCCTGTCATTATCTCCCATAGCCACCAGTCCCTTCACACTCACAGCTGACTCCCCTGTCATTACCTCCCGAGGCCACCAGTCCCTTCACACTCACAGCTGACTCCCCTGTCATTACCTCCCTTGGCCACCAGTCCCTTCACACTCACAGCTGACTCCCCCGTCATTACCTCCCGTAGCCACCAGTCCCTTCACACTCACAACTGACTCCCCTGTCATTACCTCCCCTGGCCACCAGTCCCTTCACACTCACAGCTGACTCCCCTGTCATTACTTCCCGTGGCCACCAGTCCCTTCACACTCACAACTGACTCCCCTGTCATCACCTCCCTTGGCCACCAGTCCCTTCACACTCACAACTGACTCCCCTGTCATCACCTCCCGTGGCCACCAGTCCCTTCACGCTCACAGCTGACTCCCCTGTCATCACCTCCCGTGGCCACCAGTCCCTTCACACTCACAGCTGACTCCCCCGTCATCACCTCCCGTGGCCACCAGTCCCTTCACACTCACAGCTGACTCCCCCGTCATTAGCTCCCCTGGCCACCAGTCCCTTCACGCTCACAGCTGACTCCCCTGTCATTACCTCCCGAAGCCACCGGTCCCTTCACACTCACAGCTGACTCCCCTGTCATTACCTCCCGTAGCCACCAGTCCCTTCACACTCACAGCTGACTCCCCCGTCATCACCTCCCGTAGCCACCAGTCCCTTCACACTCACAACTGACTCCCCCGTCATCACCTCCCGTAGCCACCGGTCCCTTCACACTCACAGCTGACTCCCCCGTCATCACCTCCCGTAGCCACCAGTCCCTTCACACTCACAGCTGACTCCCCCGTCATCACCTCCCGTAGCCACCAGTCCCTTCACACTCACAGCTGACTCCCCCGTCATCACCTCCCGTAGCCACCGGTCCCTTCACACTCACAGCTGACTCCCCTGTCATCACCTCCCATAGCCACCAGTCCCTTCACACTCACAGCTGACTCCCCTGTCATTACCTCCCGTAGCCACCAGTCCCTTCACACTCACAACTGACTCCCCTGTCATTACCTCCCGTGGCCACTGTGTCTGTGTGTGTATGTGTCTGTATGTGTCTGTGTGTGTGTGTGTCTGTGTGTGTCTGTGCATGTGTGTGTGTGTCTGTGCGTGTGTCTGTGCGTGTGTATCTGTGTGTGTGTGTGTGTCTGTATGTGTGTCTCTGTGTGTGTGTGTCTGTGTGTGTGTCTGTGCGTGTGTGTGTCTGTGTGTGTCTGTATGTGTGTCTCTGTGTGTGTGTGTGTGTCTGTGTGTGTTGTCTAGAGTGCCTCTGGCTCCATCTCTGTTTCTGGTTGCTGCCCTTCTGTCTGCTGCTGCTGCTGCTGCCCTTCTTGCACCGCCTCTTGCAGCTTCTCCTGGTAGCCTCGCTTGAAGAAGCCCGTCTACACACACACACACACAGATACACACACAGATACACACACACAGAGAGATACACACACACAGATACACACACAGATACACACACATACACACAGATACACACACAGATACACACACACACAGAGATACACACAGATACACACACACAGATACACACACAGATACACACACAGATACACACACACAGATACACACACATACACACAGATACACACACAGATACACACACACAGAGAGATACACACACACAGATACACACACAGATACACACACAGATACACACACATACAGAGATACACACACACACAGATACACACACACACAGAGATACATACACACAGATACACACACAGATACACACACAGATACACACACACACAGATACACACACAGATACATACACACAGATACACACACAGATACACACACATACAGAGATACACACACACACAGATACACACACACACACACACACAGATACACACACACACAGATACACACACACAGATACACACACAGATACACACAGATACACACACACAGATACACACACACAGATACACACACACAGATACACACACAGATACACACACAGATACACACACAGAGAGATACACACACAGATACACACACACAGATACACACACAGATACACACACACACAGAGATACACACAGAGATACACACACAGAGATACACACACACAGATACACACACAGATACACACACATACAGAGATACACACACACAGAGAGATACACACACACAGATACACACACAGATACACACAGATACACACACAGATACACACACATACAGAGATACACACACACACAGATACACACACACACAGAGATACATACACACAGATACACACACAGATACACACACAGATACACACACACACAGATACACACACAGATACATACACACAGATACACACACAGATACACACACATACAGAGATACACACACACACAGATACACACACACACACACACACAGATACACACACACACAGATACACACACACAGATACACACACAGATACACACAGATACACACACACAGATACACACACACAGATACACACACACAGATACACACACAGATACACACACAGATACACACACAGAGAGATACACACACAGATACACACACACAGATACACACACAGATACACACACACACAGAGATACACACAGAGATACACACACAGAGATACACACACACAGATACACACACAGATACACACACATACAGAGATACACACACACAGAGAGATACACACACACAGATACACACACAGATACACACAGATACACACACAGATACACACACATACAGAGATACACACAGAGATACACACACAGAGACACACAGATACACACACACACAGATACACACAGAGATACACACACAGAAACACACAGATACACACACAGACACACACACAGACACACACACAGATACACACACATACAGAGATACACACACACACAGATACACACACAGAGATACACACACACAGATACACACACAGATACACACAGATACACACACAGATACACACACATACAGAGATACACACAGAGATACACACACAGAAACACACAGATACACACACACACAGACACACACACAGACACACACACAGATACACACACATACAGAGATACACACACACACAGATACACACACAGATACACACAGATACACACACAGATACACACACACACAGATACACACACACACAGATACACACACAGATACACACACAGATACACACACACACAGATACACACACAGATACACACACACACAGATACACACACAGATACACACACACACAGATACACACACAGATACACACACACACAGATACACACACACAGATACACACACAGATACACACACAGATACACACAGATACACACACACAGATACACACACACAGATACACACACAGATACACACACACAGATACACACAGATACACACACACAGATACACACACAGATACACACACATACAGAGATACACACAGATACACACACAGATACACACACATACAGAGATACACACACACAGAGAGATACACACACAGATACACACACACAGATACACACAGATACACACACAGATACACACACACAGATACACACAGATACACACACAGATACACACACAGATACACACACAGATACACACACACAGATACACACACACAGATACACACACACAGATACACACACACAGATACACACACACAGATACACACACACAGATACACACACACAGATACACACACACACAGATACACACACACAGATACACACACAGATACACACACACAGATACACACACACAGTTACACACACACAGAGATACATACACACAGATACACACACACACAGAGATACATACACACAGATACACACACAGATACACACACAGATACACACACACAGATACACACACAGATACACACACACAGATACACACACACAGATACACACACACAGTTACACACACACAGATACACACACACAGATACACACACAGATACACATACACAGATACACACACACAGATACACACACACAGATACACACACACAGATACACACACACAGATACACACACACAGATACACACACACAGATACACACACAGACACACACATATACACACACACACACAGATACACACACAGATACACACATACACACACACATACATACACACAGATACACACACACAGACACACACACACAGATACACACACACAGATACACACACAGATACACACACACACACAGATACACACACACAGATACACACACACACAGATACACACACACAGATACACACACATACACACACACAGATACACACACACAGATACACACACACAGATACACACACACACAGATACACACACACAGATACACACACAGATACACACACACAGTTACACACACACAGATACACACACACAGACACACACACACAGACACACACACACAGATACACACACACAGATACACACACACAGTTACACACACACAGATACACACACACAGATACACACACATACACACACACAGATACACACACACACAGATACACACAGACACACACACACAGACACACACACACAGATACACACACACAGTTACACACACACAGATACACACACAGATATATACACACAGATACACACACACAGATACACACACACAGACACACACACACAGATACACACACACAGATACACACACACAGATACACACACACAGATACACACACACAGATACACACACACAGATACACACACACAGATACACACACACAGACACACACACACAGATACACACACACAGATACACACACACAGATACACACACACAGATACACACATACACACACACAGAGACACACACACAGAGACACACAGATACACACACACAGATATATACACACAGATACACACACACAGAGACACACACACAGATACACACAGATACACACACACAGATATATACACACAGATACACACACACAGAGACACACACACACAGATACACACACACAGACACACACAGACACACACACACAGATATATACACACAGATACACACACACAGAGACACACACACACAGATACACACACACAGACACACACAGACACACACACACAGATACACACACACAGAGACACACACACAGATACACACACACAGAGACATACACACAGACACACACACACAGATACACACACACAGAGAGACACACACAGACACACACACACAGACACACACACACACAGAGACACACACACAGACACACGCAGACAGACACACAGAGAGAGACACACAGAGACACACACACACACACAGAGAGACACACACACAGAGACACACACACACACACAGAGAGACACACACACAGAGACACACACACAGAGAGACACACAGAGACACACACAGAGAGACACACACAGAAAGACACACACAGACACACAGACACAGACACACACACACACAGACACAGACACACACAGACACACACACACACAGACACACACACAGACACACACACAGAAACACACACACAGAGACACACACACAGACACACACATTGACCCTAGGGGTCAAGTATGTAGGTTGACCCCAGGGGTCAAGGATGGACATTGACCCTAGGGGTCAAGGATGGACATTGACCCTAGGGGTCAAGTATGTAAGTTGACCCCAGGGGTCAAGGATGGACATTGACCCTTGCGGTGACCTATGTAGGTTGACCCTAGGGGTCAAGGATGGACATTGACCCTAGGGGTCAAGGATGGACGTTGACCCTAGGGGTCAAGTCTGTAGGTTGACCCCAGGGGTCAAGGATGGACATTTACCCCAGGGGTCAAGGATGGACATTGACCCTAGGGGTCAAGGATGGACATTGACCCTAGGGGTCAAGGATGGACATTGACCCCAGGGGTCAAGGATGGACGTTGACCCTAGGGGTCAAGGATGGACGTTGACCCCAGGGGTCAAGGATGGACATTGACCCTAGGGGTCAAGGATGGACATTGACCCTAGGGGTCAAGGATGGACATTGACCCCAGGGGTCAAGGATGGACGTTCACCCTAGGGGTCAAGGATGGACATTGACCCTAGGGGTCAAGGATGGACATTGACCCCAGGGGTCAAGGATGGACATTGACCCTAGGGGTCAAGGATGGACGTTGACCCCAGGGGTCAAGGATGGACGTTGACCCTAGGGGTGAAGTATGGTCAATCCTCACCTTGTACAGAACTGCAGCCACCAGAGCCAGGAGGAGAAGACCTCCAACGGAGCTTCCGATGATGATGGGGAGATTGTTGGGGACCTCATGGACCTCAAGAATCAGTCGCACCTACAACATCATCATCATCAACATCATCATCAACAACATCAACATCATCATCATCAACATCATCAACATCATCAACATCATCAACATCATGATCATGTTGATGATGATGATGGGGAGATGGTTGGGGACCTCATGGACCTCCAGAATCAGTCGCACCTACAACATCATCATCATCAACATTAACATCATCATCATCATCAACATCATGATCATGTTGATGATGATGATGGGGAGATGGTTGGGGACCTCATGGACCTCAAGAATCAGTCGCAACTACAACATCATCATCATCATCAACATTAACATCATCATCATCATCAACATTAACATCAACATCATCATCAACATTAACATCATCATCATCATCATCATCAACAACATCATCATCATCATCATCAACAATAACATTAACAAGATCATCATGATGATGTTGATGATGATGATGCGGAGATTGTTGGGGACCTCATGGACCTCAAGAATCAGTCGCACCTACAACATCATCATCAACATCATCATCATCATCAACATCATGATCATGTTGATGATGATGATGATGATGGGGAGATTGTTGGGGACCTCATGGACCTCAAGAATCAGTCGCACCTACAACATCATCATCATCATCAACATTAACATCATCATCAATATCATCATCAACAACAACAACATCATCAACATTAACAAGATCATCATGATGATGTTGATGATGATGTTGATGATGATGATGTTGATGATGTTGATGATGTTGATGATGATGATGATGGGGAGATTGTTGTGGACTTCATGGACCTCCAGAATCAGCCGCACCTACAGAGTGAAACATCATCATCATCAACATCATGATGATGATGATGTTGATGTTGATGATGATGATGATGTTGATGTTGATGATGATGGGGAGATTGTTGGGGACCTCATGGACCTCCAGAATCAGTCGCACCTACAGAGTGAAACATCAACATCATCAACATCATCATCATCAACATCATCAACATCATCATGTTGATGTTGATGATGATGGGGAGATTGTTGTGGACTTCATGGACCTCCAGAATCAGTCGCACCTACAGAGTGAAACATCAACATCAACATCATGATGATGATGTTGATGTTGATGATGTTGATGATGATGATGATGGGGAGATTGTTGGGGAACTCATGGACCTCCAGAATCAGTCGCACCTACAGAGTGAAACATCAACATCATCATCATCATCATCATAATCATCAACATGTTGATCATGTTGATGATGATGTTGATGATGTTGATGATGATGTTGATGATGATGTGGATGATGATGTTGATGGGGAGATGGTTGGGGACCTCATGGACCTCAAGAATCAGTCGCACCTACAGAGTGAAACATCAACAACATCATCAACATCATCAACATCATCATCTACATCAATATGATCATCATCAACATCATGATGATGATGTTGATGATGATGATGGGGAGATGGTTGGGGATTTCATGGACCTCAAGAATGAGTCGCACCTACAGAGTGAAACATCATCAACATCATCAACAACATGATCAACATCAACATCATCAACAACATCAACATCATGATGATGTTGATGATGATGATGTTGATGATGATGATGTTGATGATGATGGGGAGATTGTTGGGGACCTCATGGACCTCCAGAATCAGTCGCACCTACAGAGTGAAATGTGCATGATGATGATCATGGAGAGATTATTGGGGACCTCCAACACGAGCCGCACTTACAACATCATCATCAACATCAACAACATCGACAACATCATTATCATGATCAACATCATCATCATCAACATCAATATCATCATCAACGTCATCATGATGATGACGTTGATGATGATGTTGATGTTGATGATGTTGATGTTGATGATGATGATGTTGATGATGATGTTGATGTTGATGATGATGATGTTGATGATGTTGATGATGATGATGATGTTGATGATGATGATGATGATGTTGATGATGATGATGATGTTGATGTTGATGATGTTGATGATGATGTTGATGATGATGATGATGTTGATGATGATGATGTTGATGATGATGATGTTGATGATGATGTTGATGATGATGATGATGATGTTGATGTTGATGATGTTGATGATGATGTTGATGATGATGATGATGTTGATGATGATGATGTTGTTGATGATGATGTTGATGATGATGATGATGTTGTTGATGATGATGATGTTGTTGATGTTGATGATGATGATGTTGTTGATGTTGATGTTGATGATGATGATGTTGATGATGATGATGATGTTGATGATGATGATGATGTTGATGATGATGATGATGTTGTTGATGTTGATGATGATGATGATGTTGTTGATGTTGATGATGATGATGATGTTGATGATGATGATGATGTTGATGATGATGATGTTGTTGATGATGATGTTGCTGATGATGTTGTTGATGATGATGTTGATGTTGATGATGATGATGTTGATGATGATGATGATGTTGATGATGATGATGATGTTGATGATGATGATGTTGTTGATGTTGATGATGATGATGATGTTGATGTTGATGATGATGATGATGTTGATGATGTTGATGATGATGATGATGTTGATGTTGATGATGATGATGATGTTGATGATGTTGATGATGATGATGATGTTGATGATGTTGATGATGATGATGTTGATGATGTTGATGATGATGTTGATGATGTTGATGATGATGATGATGTTGATGTTGATGATGATGTTGATGATGATGATGTTGATGATGATGTTGATGATGATGTTGATGTTGATGATGTTGATGATAATGATGATGATGTTGATGATGATGATGTTGATGATGATGATGATGTTGATGATGATGTTGATGATGTTGATGTTGATGATGATGATGTTGATGATGATGTTGATGATGATGTTGATGATGATGTTGATGATGTTGATGATGTTGATGATGATGTTGATGATGATGTTGATGATGATGATGTTGATGATGATGTTGATGATGTTGATGATGTTGATGATGATGATGATGTTGATGATGATGATGATGTTGATGATGTTGATGATGTTGATGATGCTGATGATGTTGATGATGTTGATGATGATGTTGATGATGTTGATGATGATGATGATGTTGATGATGTTGATGATGATGTTGATGATGTTGATGATGATGTTGATGATGATGATGATGTTGATGATGATGTTGATGATGATGATGTTGTCAGTTACCTGTGACGAGTGGAAACTGCGTCTGGATGAAAGACGGAATCGTTCTTGGTCAACTTGCAGCTGGGCAGAGCTCACAATCACCACCTTGTTCACATCCTCCTGAGTACACACAGTACACACACAGTACACACACAGTACACACACAGTACACACACAGTACACACACACAGTACACACACACACAGTACACACACAGTACACACACACACAGTACACACACACACAGTACACACACACACAGTACACACACAGTACACACACACACAGTACACACACAGTACACACACACACAGTACACACACAGTACACACACAGTACACACACACACAGTACACACACACACAGTACACACACACAGTACACACACAGTACACACACACACAGTACACACACACACAGTACACACACACACACACAGTACACACACACACAGTACACACACAGTACACACACACAGTACACACACACACAGTACACACACAGTACACACACACAGTACACACACAGTACACACACACAGTACACACACACACACAGTACACACACACAGTACACACACAGTACACACACACAGTACACACACAGTACACACACACAGTACACACACACACAGTACACACACAGTACACACACACAGTACACACACACACAGTACACACACACAGTACACACACAGTACACACACAGTACACACACACAGTACACACACAGTACACACACACAGTACACACACACACACAGTACACACACACAGTACACACACACACAGTACACACACAGTACACACACACACAGTACACACACACACAGTACACACACACACAGTACACACACAGTACACACACACACAGTACACACACAGTACACACACACACAGTACACACACAGTACACACACAGTACACACACACACAGTACACACACACACAGTACACACACACAGTACACACACAGTACACACACACACAGTACACACACACACAGTACACACACACACACACAGTACACACACACACAGTACACACACAGTACACACACACAGTACACACACACACAGTACACACACAGTACACACACACAGTACACACACAGTACACACACACAGTACACACACACACACAGTACACACACACAGTACACACACAGTACACACACACAGTACACACACAGTACACACACACAGTACACACACAGTACACACACACAGTACACACACACACACAGTACACACACACAGTACACACACAGTACACACACACAGTACACACACAGTACACACACACAGTACACACACACACACAGTACACACACACAGTACACACACAGTACACACACACAGTACACACACAGTACACACACACAGTACACACACACACAGTACACACACAGTACACACACACAGTACACACACAGTACACACACACAGTACACACACACAGTACACACACACACAGTACACACACAGTACACACACACAGTACACACACACACAGTACACACACAGTACACACACACACACAGTACACACACAGTACACACACAGTACACACACAGTGACACACACACACAGTACACACACACACACAGTACACACACACACAGTACACACACAGTACACACACAGTACACACACAGTGACACACACACACAGTACACACACACACAGTACACACACAGTACACACACAGTACACACACATACACACAGTACACACACAGTACACACACACACAGTACACACACAGTACACACACAGTACACACACACACAGTACACACACACAGTACACACACACAGTACACACACAGTACACACACAGTACACACACACACAGTACACACACAGTACACACACACACAGTACACACACAGTACACACACAGTACACACACACAGTACACACACACACAGTACACACACAGTACACACACACACAGTACACACACACACACAGTGACACACACAGTGACACACACACACAGTACACACACAGTACACACACAGTACACACACAGTGACACACACACACAGTACACACACAGTACACACACAGTGACACACACACACAGTACACACACAGTACACACACAGTACACACACAGTACACACACAGTGACACACACAGTGACACACACACACACAGTACACACACAGTACACACACAGTGACACACACACACAGTACACACACACACACAGTACACACACACAGTACACACACAGTGACACACACACACAGTACACACACAGTACACACACAGTGACACACACACACAGTACACACACAGTACACACACAGTACACACACAGTACACACACACAGTACACACACAGTGACACACACACACAGTACACACACAGTACACACACAGTGACACACACACACAGTACACACACAGTACACACACAGTACACACACAGTGACACACACACACAGTACACACACAGTACACACACAGTACACACACAGTACACACACAGTGACACACACACACAGTACACACACAGTACACACACAGTACACACACAGTGACACACACACACAGTACACACACAGTACACACACAGCACACACACAGTACACACACAGTAATTACAGAGTGAGTGAGTGGGTGAGTGAGTGGGTGAGTGAGTGAGTGGGTGAGTGAGTGGGTGAGTGAGTGAGTGAGTGGGTGAGTGAGTGAGTGGGTGAGTGAGTGGGTGAGTGAGTGGGTGAGTGAGTGAGTGAGTGGGTGAGTGAGTGAGTGAGTGAGTGAGTGGGTGAGTGAGTGGGTGAGTGAGGGAGTGAGTGGGTGAGTGAGTGAGTGAGTGGGTGAGTGAGTGAGTGGGTGAGTGAGTTGGTGGGTGAGTAGGTGAGTGAGTGAGTGGGTGAGTGAGTGAGTGAGTGAGTGGGTGAGTGAGTGAGTGGGTGGGTGGGTGAGTGGGTGAGTGAGTGAGTGTGTGAGTGAGTGTGTGAGTGAGTGAGTGGGTGAGTGAGTGAGTGAGTGAGCGAGTGAGTGGGTGAGTGAGTGAGTGAGTGGGTGGGTGGGTGGGTGGGTGAGTGGGTGAGTGAGTGAGTGTGTGAGTGAATGAGTGAGTGGGTGAGTGAGCAAGTGAGTGGGTGAGTGAGTGGGTGAGTGAGTGAGTGGGTGAGTGGGTGAGTGAGTGTGTGGGTGGGTGAGTGAGTGAGTGAGTGGGTGAGTGAGTGAGTGAGTGGGTGAGTGAGTGAGTGGGTGAGTGAGTGGGTGGGTAAGTGGGTGAGTGAGTGAGTGAGCGAGTGAGTGGGTGAGTGAGTGGGTGAGTGAGTGAGTGTGTGAGTGAGTGAGTGAGCGAGTGAGTGGGTGAGTGAGTGAGTGTGTGAGTGAGTGAGTGAGTGAGCGAGTGAGTGAGTGGGTGAGTGGGTGAGTGAGTGAGTGAGTGTGTGAGTGAGTGAGTGAGTGCGTGGGTGGGTGAGTGAGTGAGTGGGTGAATGAGTGGGTGAGTGGGTGAGTGGGTGGGTGAGTGAGTGGGTGGGTGGGTGGGTGAGTGAGTGGGTGAGTGGGTGGGTGAGTGAGTGAGTGAGTGAGTGGGCGAGTGGTTGAGCAATTGAGTGGGTGAGTACCTGAGTGAGTGGGTGAGTGAGTGGGTGAATGAGTGGGTGAGTAGGTGAGTGAGTGAGCGAGTGAGTGGGTGAGTGAGTGAGTGGGTGAGTGGGTGAGTGAGTGATTGAGTGAGTGGGTGAGTGAGTGAGTGAGTGAGTGCGTGGGTGGGTGAGTGAGTGAGTGAGCGAGTGAGTGGGTGAGTGAGTGAGTGGGTGAGTGGGTGAGTGAGTGATTGAGTGAGTGGGTGAGTGAGTGAGTGAGTGAGTGCGTGGGTGGGTGAGTGAGTGAGTGAGTGAGCGAGTGAGTGGGTGAGTGAGTGGGTGGGTGGGTGAGTGGGTGAGTGAGTGAGCGAGTGAGTGGGTGAGTGAGTGGGTGGGTGGGTGAGTGGGTGAGTAGGTGAGTGAGTGAGCGAGTGAGTGAGTGGGTGAGTGGGTGAGTGAGTGATTGAGTGAGTGGGTGAGTGAGTGAGTGAGTGCGTGAGTGAGTAAGTGAGCGAGTGAGTGGGTGAGTGAGTGGGTGGGTGGGTGAGTGGGTGAGTGAGTGAGTGGGTGGGTGAGTGAGTGGGCGAGTGAGTGGGTGGGTGAGTGAGTGAGTGGGTGAGTGAGTGGGTGAGTGGGTGAGTAGGTGAGTGAGTGGGTGAGCAAGTGGGTGAGTAGGTGAGTGAGTGAGTGAGTGAGTGGGTGAGTGAGTGGGTGAGTAGGTGAGTGAGTGGGTGAATGAGTGGGTGTGTGAGTGAGTGAGTGGGTGAGTGGGTGAGTAGGTGAGTGAGTGAGTGAGTGGGTGAGTGGGTGAGTAGGTGAGTGAGTGGGTGAGCAAGTGGGTGAGTAGGTGAGTGAGTGAGTGAGTGAGTGGGTGAGTGAGTGAGTGGGTGAGTGAGTGAGTGGGTGAGTGAGTGGGTGAGTAGGTGAGTGAGTGGGTGAGTGAGTGAGTGGGTGAGCGAGCGAGTGAGTGAGTGAGTGAGTAGGTGAGTGAGCAAGTGGGTGAGTGGGTGAGTGAGTGGGTGAGTGAGCGAGTGAGTGCCTGAGTGAGTTTATCTCCCACCTTGATGATTGTGGGCACAGTGAGTGTCAGCGCCAGGGTGATGTCCATCGCATCCCCTTCACGGAGCAGAAGGCCGGAGCAGATCACCACAGTACACAGCTTGCTGTGGCAGTCCTACAGTACACACAGTACACACACACACAGTACACACACAGTACACACACAGTACACACACACAGCACACACAGCACACACACACACACAGTACACACACACACAGCACACACACTGTACACACACACACACAGTACACACACAGTACACACACACACAGTACACACACACAGTACACACACAGTACACACACACACAGTACACACACACAGTACACACACACACACAGTACACACACACAGTACACACACACACAGTACACACACACAGTACACACACAGTACACACACACACAGTACACACACAGTACACACACACACACAGTACACACACACTACACACACACAGCACACACACACAGTACACACACACACAGTACACACACACACAGTACACACACACACAGTACACACACACAGTACACACACACACAGTACACACACACACAGTACACACACAGTACACACACACACACAGTACACACACACACAGTACACACACAGTACACACACGCACACAGTACACACACACAGCACACACAGTACACACACAGTACACACACACACAGCACACACACAGTACACACACACAGCACACACAGTACACACACAGTACACACACACACACAGTACATACACACACAGTACACACACACAGTACACACACACACAGTACACACACACACACAGTACACACACACACAGTATACACACACAGTACACACACACAGTACACACACACACAGTACACACACACAGTACACACACAGTACACACACAGTACACACACACACAGTACACACACACAGTACACACACAGTACACACACACAGTACACACACACACAGTACACACACAGTATACACACACAGTACACACACACACAGTACACACACACACAGTACACACACACACAGTACACACACAGTACACACACACACAGTACACACACACAGTACACACACACACAGTACACACACAGTACACACACACAGTACACACACAGTACACACACACACAGTACAACACACACAGTACACACACACAGTACACACACACAGTACACACACACACAGTACACACACAGTACACACACACACAGTACAACACACACAGTACACACACACAGTACACACACACAGTACACACACAGTACACACACACAGTACACACACACAGTACACACACACACAGTACACACACAGTACACACACACAGTACACACACACAGTACACACACACACAGGACACACACACAGTACACACACACACAGTACACACACACAGTACACACACAGTACACACACACACAGTACACACACAGTACACACACACAGTACACACACACAGTACACACACACACAGTACACACACACACACACACAGTACACACACACAGTACACACACACAGTACACACACACACAGTACACACACACAGACACACACAGTACACACACACAGTACACACACAGTACACACACAGTACACACAGTACACACACAGTACACACACACACAGTACACACACACACACAGTACACACACACAGACACACACAGTACACACACAATACACACACACACAGTACACACACACACAGTACACACACACAGTACACACAGTACACACACAGTACACACACACACAGTACACACACACACACAGTACACACACACACAGTACACACACAGTACACACACAGTACACACACAATACACACACACACAGTACACACACACACAGTACACACACACAGTACACACAGTACACACACAGTACACACACACACAGTACACACACACACACAGTACACACACACACAGTACACACACACAGTACACACACACAGTACACACACACACACAGTACACACACACACAGTACACACACACAGACACACACAGTACACACACACACAGTACACACACAGTACACACACAGTACACACAGTACACACACACAGTACACACACAGTACACACATAGTACACACACAGTACACACAGTACACACACACACAGCACACACACAGTACACACACAGTACACACACAGTACACACACACACAGCACACACACAGCACACACAGTACACACACAGTACACACACACACAGTACACACACACACAGTACACACACAGTACACACACAGTACACACAGTACACACACACAGTACACACACAGTACACACACAGTACACACACAGTACACACACACACACAGTACACACACACAGTACACACACACAGTACACACACACAGTACACACACACAGTACACACACAGTACACACACACACACAGTACACACACACAGTACACACACACAGTACACACACACACAGTACACACACACAGTACACACACAGTACACACACAGTACACACACACACAGCACACACACACAGTACACACACACAGTACACACACACACAGTACACACACAGTACACACACACACAGTACACACACAGTACACACACACAGTACACACACACAGTACACACACACACAGTACACACACACAGTACACACACAGTACACACACACACAGTACACACACAGTACACACACAGTACACACACACACAGTACACTCACACAGTACACACACACACAGTACACACACAGTACACACACACACAGTACACACACACAGTACACACACACACAGTACACACACACACAGTACACACACACAGTACACACACACACAGTACACACACACACAGTACACACACAAACAGTACACACACACACAGTACACACACACAGTACACACACACAGTACACACACACAGTACACACACACACACACACAGTACACACACACAGTACACACACACAGTACACACACAGTACACACACACACACAGTACACACACACACAGTACACACACACAGTACACACACACAGTACACGCACACAGTACACACACAGTACACACACACACAGCACACACACACACAGTACACACACAGTACACACACACAGTACACACACACAGTACACACACACACACAGTACACACACACACAGTACACACACACACAGTACACACACACAGTACACACACACACAGTACACACACACAGTACACACACACAGTACACGCACACAGTACACACACAGTACACACACACACACAGTACACACACAGTACACACACACACAGTACACACACACAGTACACAAACAGTACACACACACACAGTACACACACACAGTACACGCACAGTACACACACACACAGTACACACACACACACAGTACACACACACAGTACACACACACACAGTACACACACACACAGTACACACACAGTACACACACACAGTACACACACACTACACACACACACAGTACACACACACACAGTACACACACAGTACACACACACAGCACACACACAGTACACACACAGTACACACACACAGTACACACACACACACAGTACACACACAGTACACACACACAGCACACACAGTACACACACACAGCACACACACAGTACACACACACACAGCACACACAGTACACACACACAGTACACACACACACAGTACACACACACAGACACACACAGTACACACACACACAGTACACACAGTACACACACAGTACACACATAGTACACACACACACAGTACACACACACACAGTACACACACACACAGCACACACACAGTACACACACACACAGTACACACACAGTACACACACACACAGCACACACACAGCACACACAGTACACACACAGTACACACACACACAGTACACACACACACAGTACACACACAGTACACACACAGTACACACAGTACACACACACAGTACACACACAGTACACACACAGTACACACACAGTACACACACACACAGTACACACACACAGTACACACACACACACACAGTACACACACACACAGTACACACACACAGTACACACACAGTACACACACACACAGCACACACAGTACACACACACAGTACACACACACACAGTACACACACACAGTACACACACACAGTACACACAGTACACACACACACACACAGTACACACACACACACAGTACACACACACAGTACACACACACACAGTACACACACACAGTACACACACACACAGTACACACACACACAGTACACACACACAGTACACACACACACAGTACACACACACACACACAGTACACAGCTTGCTGTGGCAGTCCTACAGTACACACAGTACACACACACACAGTACACACACAGTACACACACACACAGCACACACACACACAGTACACACACACACACAGTACACACACACACAGCACACACACACACAGTACACACACACACACAGTACACACACACACAGTACACACACAAACAGTACACACACAGTACACACACACACAGTACACACACACACAGTACACACACAAACAGTACACACACAGTACACACACACACAGTACACACACACACACAGTACACACACACAGTACACACACACACAGTACACACACACACACAGTACACACACACAGTACACACACACACACAGTACACACACAGTACACGCACAGTACACACACACAGCACACACACAGTACACACACACACAGTACACACACACACAGTACACACACACACAGTACACACACAGTACACACACACAGTACACACACACACAGTACACACACACACAAAACACACACACACAGTACACACACAGTACACACACAGTACACACACACACAGTACACACACACACAGTACACACACACACAGGACACACACACAGTACACACACACAGTACACACACACTACACGCACACAGTACACACACAGTACACACACACACAGTACACACACACAGTACACACACACTACACGCACACAGTACACACACAGTACACACACAGTACACACACACACAGCACACACACACAGTACACACACACTACACGCACACAGTACACACACAGTACACACACAGTACACACACACAGTACACACACACAGTACACACACAGTACACACACAGTACACACACACAGTACACACACACAGTACACACACACACAGTACACACACACACAGTACACACACACACAGTACACACACACACACAGTACACACACACAGTACACACACACACAGTACACACACACACACAGTACACACACAGTACACACACACAGTACACACACAGTACACACACAGTACACACACACAGTACACACACAGCACACACACAGTACACACACACACAGTACACACACACACAGTACACACACACACAGTACACACACACACAGTACACACACAGTACACACACAGTACACACAGTACACACACAGTACACACACAGTACACACACAGTACACACACACACAGTACGCACACAGTACACACAGTACACACACAGTACACACACAGTACACACACACAGCACACACACACAGTACACACACACAGTACACACACACAGAGACACACACAGTACACACACACAGTACACACACAGTACACACACACAGTACACACACACAGTACACACACAGTACACACACAGTACACACACACACACAGTACACACACAGTACACACACAGTACACACACACACAGTACACACACAGTACACACACACAGTACACACACACAGTACACACACACACAGTACACACACAGTACACACACACAGTACACACACACAGTACACACACAGTACACACACAGTACACACACACAGTACACACACACACAGTACACACACACAGTACACACACAGTACACACACACAGAGACACACACACAGTACACACACACAGTACACACACACACACACAGTACACACACACAGTACACACACACACAGTACACACACACAGTACACACACACAGTACACACACACAGAGACACACACACTACACACACACACACAGTACACACACACACAGTACACACACACAGTACACACACACAGTACACACACACACAGTACACACACACACAGTACACACACACACACAGTACACACACACAGTACACACACACAGTACACACACACAGTACACACACACACAGTACACACACAGTACACACACACACAGTACACACACAGTACACACACACACAGTACACACACACACACACACAGTACACACACACACAGTACACACACACAGTACACACACACACAGTACACACACACAGTACACACACACACAGTACACACACACAGTACACACACACAGTACACACACACAGAGACACACACACACAGTACACACACACACAGTACACACACACAGTACACACACACAGTACACACACACACAGTACACACACACAGTACACACACACACAGTACACACACACAGTACACACACACACAGTACACACACACACAGTACACACACACAGCACACACACACACAGTACACACACACAGTACACACACAGTACACACACACAGTACACACACACACAGTACACACACACACAGTACACACACAGTACACACACACACAGTACACACACAGTACACACACACACAGTACACACACACAGTACACACACACACAGTACACACACACACAGTACACACACACAGTACACACACACACAGTACACACACACACAGTACACACACACACAGTACACACACACAGTACACACACACACAGTACACACACACACAGTACACACACACACAGTACACACACACAGTACACACACACACAGTACACACACACAGTACACACACAGTACACACACACACAGTACGCACACAGTACACACACAGTACACACACACACACAGCACACACACACACAGTACACACACACTACACACACAGTACACACACACACACAGTACACACACACAGTACACACACACAGAGACACACACAGTACACACACAGTACACACACACAGTACACACACACAGTACACACACACTACACACACAGTACACACACACACAGTACACACACACAGTACACACACACACAGAGACACACACAATACACACACAGTACACACACACACAGCACACACACAGTACACACACACACAATACACACACAGTACACACACACAGTACACACACACAGTACACACACACAGTACACACACACTACACACACAGTACACACACAGTACACACACACACAGCACACACACAGTACACACACACACAATACACACACAGTACACACACACACAGCACACACACAGTACACACACACACAATACACACACAGTACACACACACACAATACACACACAGTACACACACAGTACACACACACAGCACACACAGTACACACACACACAGCACACACAGTACACACACACACAATACACACACAGTACACACACACAGTACACACACAGTACACACACACAGTACACACACACACAGTACACACACAGTACACACACACTACACACACACTACACACACACACAGCACACACACAGTACACACACAGTACACACACAGCACACACAGTACACACACAGTACACACACACACAGTACACACACACAGTACACACACAGTACACACACAGTACACACACACACAGTACACACACACAGTACACACACACACAGTACACACACACAGTACACACACAGTACACACACACACAGTACACACACACACACAGTACACACACACTACACACACACAGCACACACACACAGTACACACACACACAGTACACACACACACAGTACACACACACACAGTACACACACACAGTACACACACACACAGTACACACACACACAGTACACACACAGTACACACACACACACAGTACACACACACACAGTACACACACAGTACACACACACACACAGTACACACACACAGCACACACAGTACACACACAGTACACACACACACAGCACACACACAGTACACACACACAGCACACACAGTACACACACAGTACACACACACACACAGTACATACACACACAGTACACACACACAGTACACACACACACAGTACACACACACACACAGTACACACACACACAGTACACACACACAGCACACACAGTACACACACAGTACACACACACACACAGTACATACACACACAGTACACACACACAGTACACACACACACAGTACACACACACACACAGTACACACACACACAGTATACACACACAGTACACACACACAGTACACACACACACAGTACACACACACAGTACACACACAGTACACACACAGTACACACACACACAGTACACACACACAGTACACACACAGTACACACACACAGTACACACACACACAGTACACACACAGTATACACACACAGTACACACACACACAGTACACACACACACAGTACACACACAGTACACACACACACAGTACACACACACAGTACACACACACACAGTACACACACAGTACACACACACAGTACACACACAGTACACACACACACAGTACAACACACACAGTACACACACACAGTACACACACACAGTACACACACACACAGTACACACACAGTACACACACACAGTACACACACACACAGTACACACACAGTACACACACAGTACACACACACAGTACACACACACAGTACACACACACACAGTACACACACAGTACACACACACAGTACACACACACAGTACACACACACACAGTACACACACACAGTACACACACACACAGTACACACACACAGTACACACACAGTACACACACACACAGTACACACACAGTACACACACACAGTACACACACACAGTACACACACACACAGTACACACACACACACACACAGTACACACACACAGTACACACACACAGTACACACACACACAGTACACACACACACACACACAGTACACACACACACAGTACACACACAGTACACACACAGTACACACAGTACACACACACAGTACACACACACAGTACACACACACACAGTACACACACACACACACACAGTACACACACACACAGTACACACACAGTACACACACAGTACACACAGTACACACACAGTACACACACACACAGTACACACACACACACAGTACACACACACACAGTACACACACACAGACACACACAGTACACACACAATACACACACACACAGTACACACACACACAGTACACACACACAGTACACACAGTACACACACAGTACACACACACACAGTACACACACACACACAGTACACACACACACAGTACACACACACAGTACACACACAGTACACACACAATACACACACACACAGTACACACACACACACAGTACACACACACACAGTACACACACACAGACACACACAGTACACACACACACAGTACACACACAGTACACACACAGTACACACAGTACACACACACAGTACACACACAGTACACACATAGTACACACACACACAGTACACACACACACAGCACACACACAGTACACACACAGTACACACACAGTACACACACACACAGCACACACACAGCACACACAGTACACACACAGTACACACACACACACAGTACACACACACACAGTACACACACAGTACACACACAGTACACACAGTACACACACACAGTACACACACAGTACACACACAGTACACACACAGTACACACACACACAGTACACACACACAGTACACACACAGTACACACACACACACAGTACACACACACAGTACACACACACAGTACACACACACACAGTACACACACACAGTACACACACAGTACACACACAGTACACACACACACAGCACACACACACAGTACACACACACAGTACACACACACACAGTACACACACAGTACACACACACACAGTACACACACAGTACACACACACAGTACACACACACAGTACACACACACAGTACACACACACACAGTACACACACACAGTACACACACACACAGTACACACACACACAGTACACACACACAGTACACACACACACAGTACACACACAGTACACACACAGTACACACACACACAGTACACTCACACAGTACACACACACACAGTACACACACAGTACACACACACACAGTACACACACAGTACACACACACAGTACACACACACACAGTACACACACACAGTACACACACACACAGTACACACACACACAGTACACACACAAACAGTACACACACAGTACACACACAGTACACACACACAGTACATGCACAGTACACACACACAGCACACACACAGTACACACACACACAGTACACACACACACACAGTACACACACACACAGTACACACACACAGTACACACACACAGTACACGCACACAGTACACACACAGTACACACACACACAGCACACACACACACAGTACACACACAGTACACACACACAGTACACACACACAGTACACACACACACACAGTACACACACACACAGTACACACACACACAGTACACACACACAGTACACACACACAGTACACGCACACAGTACACACACAGTACACACACACACACAGTACACACACAGTACACACACACACAGTACACACACACAGTACACAAACAGTACACACACACACAGTACACACACACAGTACACGCACAGTACACACACACACAGTACACACACACACACAGTACACACACACAGTACACACACACACAGTACACACACACACAGTACACACACAGTACACACACACAGTACACACACACTACACACACACACAGTACACACACACACAGTACACACACAGTACACACACACAGCACACACACAGTACACACACAGTACACACACACAGTACACACACACACACAGTACACACACAGTACACACACACAGCACACACAGTACACACACACAGCACACACACAGTACACACACACACAGCACACACAGTACACACACACAGTACACACACACACAGTACACACACACAGACACACACAGTACACACACACACAGTACACACAGTACACACACAGTACACACACACAGTACACACACAGTACACACACAGTACACACACAGTACACACACACACAGTACACACACACACAGTACACACACATAGTACACACACACACAGTACACACACACACAGTACACACACACACAGCACACACACAGTACACACACACACAGTACACACACAGTACACACACACACAGCACACACACAGCACACACAGTACACACACACAGTACATGCACAGTACACACACAGTACACACACACACAGTACACACACACACACAGTACACACACACACAGTACACACACACAGTACACACACACAGTACACGCACACAGTACACACACAGTACACACACACACAGCACACACACACACAGTACACACACAGTACACACACACAGTACACACACACAGTACACACACACACACAGTACACACACACACAGTACACACACACACAGTACACACACACAGTACACACACACACAGTACACACACACAGTACACACACACAGTACACGCACACAGTACACACACAGTACACACACACACACAGTACACACACAGTACACACACACACAGTACACACACACAGTACACAAACAGTACACACACACACAGTACACACACACAGTACACGCACAGTACACACACACACAGTACACACACACACACAGTACACACACACAGTACACACACACACAGTACACACACACACAGTACACACACAGTACACACACACAGTACACACACACTACACACACACACAGTACACACACACACAGTACACACACAGTACACACACACAGCACACACACAGTACACACACAGTACACACACACAGTACACACACACACACAGTACACACACAGTACACACACACAGCACACACAGTACACACACACAGCACACACAGTACACACACACACAGCACACACAGTACACACACACAGTACACACACACACAGTACACACACACAGACACACACAGTACACACACACACAGTACACACAGTACACACACAGTACACACACACAGTACACACACAGTACACACACAGTACACACACAGTACACACACACACAGTACACACACACACAGTACACACACATAGTACACACACACACAGTACACACACACACAGTACACACACACACAGCACACACACAGTACACACACACACAGTACACACACAGTACACACACACACAGCACACACACAGCACACACAGTACACACACAGTACACACACACACAGTACACACACACACAGTACACACACAGTACACACACAGTACACACAGTACACACACACAGTACACACACAGTACACACACAGTACACACACAGTACACACACACACAGTACACACACACAGTACACACACACACACACAGTACACACACACACAGTACACACACACAGTACACACACAGTACACACACACACAGCACACACAGTACACACACACAGTACACACACACAGTACACACACACAGTACACACACACAGTACACACACACACACAGTACACACACACACACAGTACACACACACACAGTACACACACACAGTACACACACACACAGTACACACACACAGTACACACACACACAGTACACACACACACAGTACACACACACACAGTACACACACACACACACAGTACACAGCTTGCTGTGGCAGTCCTACAGTACACACAGTACACACACACACAGTACACACACAGTACACACACACACAGCACACACACACACAGTACACACACACACACAGTACACACACACACAGCACACACACACACAGTACACACACACACACAGTACACACACACACAGTACACACACAAACAGTACACACACAGTACACACACACACAGTACACACACACACAGTACACACACAAACAGTACACACACAGTACACACACACACAGTACACACACACACACAGTACACACACACAGTACACACACACACAGTACACACACACACACAGTACACACACACAGTACACACACACACACAGTACACACACAGTACACGCACAGTACACACACACAGCACACACACAGTACACACACACACAGTACACACACACACACACACACACAGTACACACACACACAGTACACACACAGTACACACACACAGTACACACACACACAGTACACACACACACAAAACACACACACACAGTACACACACAGTACACACACAGTACACACACACACAGTACACACACACACAGGACACACACACAGTACACACACACAGTACACACACACTACACGCACACAGTACACACACAGTACACACACTGTACACACACACAGCACACACACACAGTACACACACACACAGTACACACACACAGTACACACACACTACACGCACACAGTACACACACAGTACACACACAGTACACACACACACAGCACACACACACAGTACACACACACTACACGCACACAGTACACACACAGTACACACACACAGTACACACACACAGTACACACACAGTACACACACAGTACACACACACAGTACACACACACAGTACACACACACACAGTACACACACACACAGTACACACACACACAGTACACACACACACACAGTACACACACACAGTACACACACACACAGTACACACACACACACAGTACACACACAGTACACACACACAGTACACACACAGTACACACACAGTACACACACACACAGTACACACACAGCACACACACAGTACACACACACACAGTACACACACACACAGTACACACACACACAGTACACACACACACAGTACACACACAGTACACACACAGTACACACAGTACACACACAGTACACACACAGTACACACACAGTACACACACACACAGTACGCACACAGTACACACAGTACACACACAGTACACACACAGTACACACACACAGCACACACACACAGTACACATACACACAGTACACACACACAGAGACACACACAGTACACACACACAGTACACACACAGTACACACACACAGTACACACACACAGTACACACACAGTACACACACAGTACACACACACACACAGTACACACACAGTACACACACAGTACACACACACACAGTACACACACAGTACACACACACACACAGTACACACACACAGTACACACACACAGTACACACACACACAGTACACACACAGTACACACACACAGTACACACACACAGTACACACACAGTACACACACAGTACACACACACACACAGTACACACACACAGTACACACACACACAGTACACACACACAGTACACACACAGTACACACACACAGAGACACACACACACAGTACACACACACAGTACACACACACACACAGTACACACACACAGTACACACACACACAGTACACACACACAGTACACACACACAGTACACACACACAGAGACACACACACTACACACACACACACAGTACACACACACACAGTACACACACACAGTACACACACACAGTACACACACACACAGTACACACACACACAGTACACACACACACACAGTACACACACACAGTACACACACACAGTACACACACACAGTACACACACACACAGTACACACACAGTACACACACACACAGTACACACACAGTACACACACACACAGTACACACACAGTACACACACACACAGTACACACACAGTACACACACACAGTACACACACACACAGTACACACACACAGTACACACACACACAGTACACACACACAGTACACACACACAGTACACACACACAGAGACACACACACACAGTACACACACACAGTACACACACACAGTACACACACACACAGTACACACACACAGTACACACACACACAGTACACACACACAGTACACACACACACAGTACACACACACACAGTACACACACACAGCACACACACACACAGTACACACACACAGTACACACACAGTACACACACACAGTACACACACACACAGTACACACACACACAGTACACACACAGTACACACACACACAGTACACACACAGTACACACACACACAGTACACACACACACAGTACACACACACACAGTACACACACACAGTACACACACACACCAGTACACACACACACAGTACACACACACACAGTACACACACACAGTACACACACACACAGTACACACACACACAGTACACACACACACAGTACACACACACAGTACACACACACACAGTACACACACACACAGTACACACACACACAGTACACACACAGTACACACACACTACACACACACAGTACACACACAGTACACACACACAGTACACACACACACAGTACACACACAGTACACACACACTACACACACACTACACACACACACAGCACACACACAGTACACACACAGTACACACACAGCACACACAGTACACACACAGTACACACACAGTACACACACACAGCACACACAGTACACACACAGTACACACACACACAGCACACACACACACAGCACACACAGTACACACACAGCACACACACACACAGCACACACAGTACACACACAGTACACACACACACAGCACACACACAGTACACACACACACAGCACACACACAGTACACACACAGTACACACACACTACACACACACAGCACACACACACAGTACACACACACAGTACACACACAATACACACACACACACTACACACACAGTACACACACAGTACACACACACACACACACAGTACACACACACAGTACACACACAGTACACACACACAGTACACACACACTACACACACACACAGCACACACACAGTACACACACAGTACACACACACAGCACACACAGTACACACACACAGCACACACAGTACACACACAGTACACACACACACAGCACACACACTGACAGCATGTGACAGAGTCAGACGTTTTAGTCCAGCAGGAGAGAGAACTTACCCAGATGGGATAATCCACAGCGCTGGGATAGGTGGGTCTTGTGGTGGCATCATGACGTGGGGTGTCCAACGTTTTACAGACCCCCCCTGCCGGCTGGGAAACAACAACACGAACAGCCACTCACTCACTCACTCACTCACCCACTTGCCTACTCACTCACTCACTCACCCACTCACCCACTCACTCACCCACCCACTCACTCACTCACTCACCCACTCACCCACTCACTCACCCACCCACTCACTCACTCACTCACTCACCCACCCACTCACCCACTCACCCACCCACTCACTCACTCACCCACCCACTCACCCACCCACCCACTCACCCACCCACTCACTCACCCACTCACTCACTTACTCACCCAATCACCCACTCACTCACTCACCCACTCACTCACTCACTCACTCACTCACTCACTCACCCACTAGCCTACTCACTCAGTCACCCACCCACTCACTCACTCACTTACTCACTCACCCACTCACTCACCTACTCACCCAATCACCCACTCACTCACTCACTCACCCACTCACTCACCCACTTGCCTACTCACTCACTCACTCACTCACCCACTTGCCTACTCACTCACTCACTCACCCACTCACCCACTCACTCACCCACCCACTCACTCACTCACTCACCCACTCACCCACTCACTCACCCACCCACTCACTCACTCACTCACTCACCCACCCACTCACCCACTCACCCACCCACTCACTCACTCACCCACCCACTCACCCACCCACCCACTCACCCACCCACTCACTCACCCACTCACTCACTTACTCACCCAATCACCCACTCACTCACTCACCCACTCACTCACTCACTCACTCACTCACTCACTCACTCACCCACTAGCCTACTCACTCAGTCACCCACCCACTCACTCACTCACTTACTCACTCACCCACTCACTCACCTACTCACCCAATCACCCACTCACTCACTCACTCACCCACTCACTCACCCACTTGCCTACTCACTCACTCACTCACTCACCCACTTGCCTACTCACTCACTCACTCACCCACTCACCCACTCACTCACCCACCCACTCACTCACTCACTCACCCACTCACCCACTCACTCACCCACCCACTCACTCACTCACTCACTCACCCACCCCACTCACCCACTCACCCACCCACTCACTCACTCACCCACCCACTCACCCACCCACCCACTCACCCACCCACTCACTCACCCACTCACTCACTTACTCACCCAATCACCCACTCACTCACTCACCCACTCACTCACTCACTCACTCACTCACCCACTAGCCTACTCACTCAGTCACCCACCCACTCACTCACTCACTTACTCACTCACCCACTCACTCACCTACTCACCCAATCACCCACTCACTCACTCACTCAC
>NW_027615288.1:35000-52215 GCF_965212315.1 Lampetra planeri | reverse complement strand
ACACACACACAGACACACAGACACAAGGCAAATGAAAACCCTACTCGCAAGCAACATCCAAAACAACATGAATAAACTAATTAAAAAATGGCACCAAACAAAGAAGCACAAACAACAACAACAACAGAGATGTATCAGGCGCAAAGAAGGGAGCCCATGAGGTCACCACAGCCCAACTGGCGCAGGAGTGTGGACTAGTCTCCATCTGTTCCATCACGCGGGGCCTTTCTCCAGCCGCTCCGGTTGTCTCCCAGATGTGACCCACTCGCCATTTCATTGGCTGACGACATCTTGACGACAACATCTCTCTCCCTGAGTCGTCCCCTCTCTCTCCCTGAGTCGTCCCCTCTCTCTCCCTGAGTCGTCCTCTCTCTCCCTGAGTCGTCCCCTCTCTCTCCCTGAGTCGTCCCCTCTCTCTCCCTGAGTCGTCCCTCTCTCCCTGAGTCGTCCTCTCTCTCTCTGAGTCGTCCCCTCTCTACGAGAGCGAGTAGATAATTAAAATTCGGCGGCGGTGCGTTGCAAGATGCAATGATTATTATTCATTGAACTTGGAAGGGCCATTGCTTGAAACGTCGGCTGTTATATAAATGTTTTAATCGACACGGAACGAGTATGAGTGGTTTTGGTCTCGTTAACCCCTGGCATCGCGGCAGCAGCAGCAGCATCGTCACAGAGAATCTCTTCAACTATCACCAGTTGTTTGTTTAATCCTTTATATTAAGTTCGCTTGCTTGCGCGTTTACGACCGTGCAAATCTTTCGGTCGTTTTTTAACCCACTTCCCGTGATCCAATGGAGCTGACATTTTCCACACAGACTCGTTGTGCGTGACAATTAATTTTCGTGAAAACAAAATTGCAAAATTTTACACTTTTTCGGAATTTTTTTAAATATTTAATTACCAATTGCTTAATGGTGGCAGGCAATCATCTGACCCATAGGTGGCAGCCATTTCAAGCCAGAGGACGAGAGGACTCTAGCCGCCGCCACGCATATAAAGGATTTAGAGTGAAAAACTTTGTTTTTACGGGTAAATTTTTTTATTCCTACAAACGCGGTTTCTCTGCGCGGGGGGTTCTTGAGAAACGAAAGTGAAACTGAGGAGCGGGGGGGGGGGGGCGGATGAGCCGCGCCGCTCCCCCCCCCCCGCGGTGGGGCGGGGGGGGGTCTGGCTCATTCAGTCTCGGCTCACCTTGAGCCACCGTGAGCCACGCTGAGCCGTGACTCGCTGTGAGCCACGGAACACCGCGAGTCATGGGACCACGCCGGGCACCACGCGTCAGTTGCACGCAACTCCAGTTGCACGCAACTCAAGTCGCGAGATGGGGACGTCCCTGCAAATTCGGTCGGACGGACTCCTGGACTATCGACCTCACCGCGTGAACCCGGCCTGACCTCACCGCGTGAACCCGGCCTGACCACACCGCGTGAACCCGGCCTGACCTCACCGCGTGAACCCGGGCTGACCGCACCGCGTGAACCCGGCCTGACCTCACCACGTGAACCCGGCCTGAGCACACCGCGTGAACCCGGCCTGACCTCACCACGTGAACCCGGCCTGACCTCACCACGTGAACGCGGCCTGACCTCACCACGTGAACCCGGCCTGACCACACCGCGTGAACCCGGCCTGACCACACCGCGTGAACACAGAACTGGCGCGTGAGCGGTTGCGACCTGCGGAGCTGAACTCCAGCAAAACTGAACTCCGTCGCGCGATTTCTTTCTACCACAAGGATGATGATGACGACGATGATGGTGATGACAATGGCGATGATGACAATGGCGATGATGACGATGACCGTGATGATGATAACAATGAGGACGATGACGAAAATTAAGGCGACGACGACGATGATGATGACGATGATGATGACGATGATGATGGCGATGATGATGGCGATGACGATGATGGCGATGACGATGATGGCGATGACGATGATGATGACGATGATGACGACGATGATGATGACGACGATGATGACGATGATGATGACGATGATGATGGCGATGACGATGATGGCGATGACGATGATGGCGATGACGATGATGGCGATGACGATGACGATCATGATGGCGATGAGACTCGGTGCATCCACGGACTCGGTCCGCCGCGTGCACCGCTCAGCCCCACGCGAGAGCGCCGCCACACCATCTCGCCCGAGAGAGAGAGGGAGGGGGGGAGAGAGAGAATGGGGGAGAGCGATTCATTTCAAATCTCTCTTTAAATAAAACAATGGCAATTCGGGGAAGTGGAGGGGGGGGGGTGTCCCCCCCCACTCCACCCCCTCCCGCGTGCCCCGCGTAGAGACTCGAGGCGTGTAAATGCCACGTGCTGCACCAGCGCGCCAGCACGAAGCCTCTCATCCCCTGACCTTTACAGCGCCGTGCAGTTGGGGGGTACTGGAATGATGGGGGGGGGGGGGAGTGGTAGGGGGTGGGGGTGGGGGGCTGGTGGGTTGAGGGGGCTAGCGGGGTTTGTGGATGGGAGCGATTAGAGGGACAGAGCGGGGGGAGTGGGGGGGCGTACGGAGATAGTGGTGGAACAGTGGCGCAAGAACCCCGAGCATTGGAACCCGCGGAACGGTGGCGCTGGCCCGAACCGACCTGGCAAGCTCAGCAGGGTTGAGGCTGGACAGCGCTCGGATGGGAGACCCCTCCCCCCCCTCCTACCCCCACACGCGCGGTGTAGGCGGTGCGTGCGGTGGGTGGCAGTGCAGCAAACCCCATTGTTTGTTCTGCACTCCCAGATGCCTTCACGCACCCGCACTGACCAGCTTGGTGAAGTATGGTCGAATGACCAACACCACCACCAACGCGGCGTGAGGGAGGTCCTCTTCCAGCAGTGGATTGACACGAGGGGGGCGGGGGACGGGGGGGGGGGGAGCTGGCTGCACGTGCGCAAGAAGTCGGGCCCCATATCAACCTGCCACGACACTCACTCACCCACTCACCCATTCACCCTCTCACTCATCCACTCACCCACTCACTCACCCACTCACCCACTCACTCGCTCACCCGCTCGCTCACCCACTCACTCACCCACTCACTCGCTCACCCCGCTGCTCCACTCACTGAACCGCTCGCTCATCCACTCACTCCTCCACTCACTCGCCACCAGCAGTGATAAAATAGGAGAGGCCAAATACACACAGCTCTACCCTTAACCATAACATTATTACTACCCCATATACCGGTAACACTACCCCATATACCCCTAATATTACCACTGCACCCCTAATACTACCCCTTTACCCATAACACTACCCCTTTACCCATAACACTACCCCTATACTCATGACACTACCCGTACACCAATATGACTACTGCAGTGACATCATTGGGTGCCACTGTGTGACGCCGGCCTGGGACGCATCGCCACCGCTGACACCACTTGAACGTTGATGCAGCAGCGGCTCTAAGCGGGGCTCGGAGAGTACCGACTGACAGTGACGGATGGCACCACGCGCTCTGCGTGCAGTGCCAGCCCCTACAGAATAGAGGGCGAGAGTGCCGGGCACGGAACGAGGTTTGCAAGGGGGCTATGGCACTCTGCTTGACCCCGGAGGACACGTGACCGGCGGTATCTACCCGGGGACCCCCAAAGGGGGGGGCTGGGATGGTCACGTGTCCAGGTGGGACCGGCTGCTGTTGTCATCCTGAAGACTCGACGCGTTCCACGGCCGACGTTTTAGAATAGCCACCAACACGTGGACCTGGACCCAAGCCGGGGTCCCGTCCATCGTAGCTACTCCGAGTGTAGTGAGTGTAGCTAGCCTTGGGGACCAGCACTCATAGGTTGTTATCTGGTGAAGGGGCAGTTACCCCTTTGTGTTGGTGTGTGTTGGTACTAATACATGTGTTGCCAACAAGAGTTGCGTCTGCGAGTTAGTTTGAGCCCCGCCACGAACACAACCCCGAACACGACCCCACACCCCAACACGGACGACAGAAAATTGCGGAAAAGCTACAAATCCCCCCACTCCGCTACGATGACTCAAAGTGCAGAGCAGTAACTTCTGCTGTGCGCGCGGGGTGGGGGGCATGGGGGTTATGGGGGGGGGGGCAATGGGGGGGGGCGACCCTGACTCGACGCGAAGCCCACGTGGCACGCGGGGTGACGTCACCATCGTCATCATCCACCGAACCGGGCGCGGATTTATGGGGCCGGTTCTCATCAGGAGCAGTGAAGCAGTGGATAGAGAATGGGCCGAGGATGCGGGGTGGGTGGGTGGGGGGGGGGGAATTACCCAACTCCCATCGGGGAAGTGTGCGCTGGGACAGGGGAAGTGTCCAACTCGTGATTTAGAACCGAGTGGGGGGGGGCAGAAGGGCCGTTGCGACACGCGTCACGGACGAGTGCCGGAAATTCCACATTCATATGGCGGTCGGGCAATTATCCCCAATGTACAATACGACCTTTGTTGTTGACACCCCCCCCCCCCCCTATGGTACGCTACTGATTTTCATTGAGTCGGCAGCCAGGGCTGATGGGCTGATGGGCTGAGTCAACCTCCCTTCCACTGCCCTCCTTTCCCCCCTCGGACCCCCACGAAACCAGGATTCGAACTCGACCTTCGGATGACCGCGAGTTGCTTGCTCCACCACAGAGCCCCCCCCCCCCCAGACTCTGTATTATACTGGAGGTAATCCGATCAGCTATAAAGCTCTTTCATGATAAGATTCGCGTGTCTACTGGCCGGGACTTGGAATGGTCCCGGAGACAGTAGGGACAGACACTGGGAGGTGAAAAAAAACTCCTTGGAGTGCGAGGGAGGGAGGGAGGTGGGGTGGGGGTGAGTTGATGTATAAACAAATAAATAAATAAAATATTCCGGTTGAAAACGAACGTCCCACGAACGTCGGAGCCGCGAGGTCGCTCGGCAAAGAGCACCGCCACGAGCCATCGCGTAATCTCTGGCGCGCGCTCAGAATTAAACAGATTTATAATCTGGCGAGATAGATATTTATAATACACACACGCATATCGGTGGCACACAAGCACAAACAACTCACAATACATAGACTCGACACGTTTGTCAACAATACTGCGGCCTTAAAGGTAAAACTCTTTTGCTGTTCTACATCACAGCACGCGATGCGCTATGCCGATGATGTTAACTACCTCGCCTGGTGTGCAGGAGGTCGCGGGTTCGATCCCGACCCTGACGCCTGCTGTATATTTGGAGTTTGCGTGTGTCTCTCTCTCATTATCACGGTGGCTAGGAGATGTGAACTACCTCGCCTGGTATACAGGAGGTCGTGGGTTCGATCCCAACCCTGACGCCTGCTGCTGTATATTTGGAGTTTGCGTGTCTCTCTCTCTCATCATCATCACAGTGGCTAGGAGATGTTAACTACCTCGCCTGGTGTACAGAAGGTCGTGGGTTCGATCCCGACCCTGACGCCTGCTGCTGCTGTATATTTGGAGTTTGCGTGTCTCTCTCTCTCTCATCATCATCACAGTGGCTAGGAGATGTTAACTACCTCGCCTGGTCTGCAGGAGGTCGTGGGTTCGATCCCGACCCTGACGCCTGCTGCTGCTGTATATTTGGAGTTTGCGTGTCTCTCTCTCATCATCATCACGGTGGCTAGGAGATGTGAACTACCTCGCCTGGTCTGCAGGACGTCGTGGGTTCGATCCCGACCCTGACGCCTGCTGCTGCTGTATATTTGGAGTTTGCGTGTCTCTCTCTCATCATATTCATCACGGTGGCTATGAGATGTGAACTTCCTCGCCTGGTGTGCAGGAGGTGGTGGGTTCGAACCCGACCCTGACGCCTGCTGCTGCTGTATATTTGGAGTTTGCGTGTCTCTCTCTCATCATATTCATCACGGTGGCTATGAGATGTTGACTACCTCGCCTGGTCTGCAGGAGGTCGTGGGCTCAATACCAACCCTGACGCCTGCTGCTGTATATTTGGAGTTTGCGTGTCTCTCTCTCATCATATTCATCACGGTGGCTAGGAGATGTTAACTCCCTCGCCTGGTATACAGGAGGTCGTGGGTTCGATCCCGACCCTGACGCCTGCTGCTGCTGCTGTATATTTGGAGTTTGCGTGTCTCTCTCCTCTTGGTCGCGTGGATTTGTCTGCGTTCCTCCGGTTTTCCCCTCCACATTGAAAGTCGACATCACGCTTTTAGAGTATTTGACCGCTATAAATGTCCACGCGATAAGCCACTTCGCTGAGCTGTCATTTGTGACCAGATCGCTTCTCAACAAGAGCCATATAAGTTTTGATTTAAAGATTTCGTGACTGCAGGGATTCATATGCTTGGTTCTTTGGGTAAAGTCACGTAGAAGTGAAATAATAAAATAATAAAAATATGAAACAATAAACATTCTCACGACGTGACTTTACCGAAAGAACCAAGAATAAGAGCCATATAGCTCAGTGGGCCTTACCTGGTAAAATACCAAAAAGTTATTTTTTTAAGAAAGGCCACTGCCCGAAACATCGCCTATTATATTTAAATCATTCCTTTCCAGGCCAATCGCGCTCACACACGTGACACGCCAACGCCGCGTTGTGATTGGCCACGTGCTCTGGTCGGAGGCGCCTCCCCCCCCCCACCTCGTCCGCTCGTTTTTAGTACGTTCAATGGCCCGTGTAGCTACATTTAATACACTTTCTAACTCACGCGAATACTCGCTCCGGTTAATTACATTATCTCATAACTTAGCTGTGCCCGCGAGTGAGGCACGCGGTGGACAAGGGTCGCTCCGAGTCCTTTTCCACTCCACTACCCGAGTTAGGGGGAGCGGTGGCGCAGTGGTTAGCGCACGAACCTAACAACTTCGGGTTCGACTCGGGGTGACGTGTGAACGGGTCGCGGGCCTCACAACACACCACACCACACCCCCACCCCACTACCTCTACCGCCCTCCTCCACCGAACCGCACTGACCACCAGCTTGGTGAAGTATGGTCAACACAATCCACGTGACCGCCAATGTGTGGCCGCGCGTAACGACGGTGTCACCGTGCACGAGCCAGTTTCGTTCACGCGTAGGTGATGGGTTCACGCGACCCCCCCCCCCCCGCCCTGGGGGCCACTAGGTGCCGCTATAGGAATCGCAACACCCTAAGCCAGGGGGTTGCCACCTTCTCGACATGTTCTGCCCAAGCTGTGGAAGTCTGCTGCTCTGAGTTGCAGCTCGACACCTTTACCCGGCACCACCGCACGATGTCGTCCCGGTGAAAACACGGAGAGGTGGCAACCCCCAACCGGCACGCAGTCCGAGTGTTGACAGCACTGACCCAGACACTGCCCCCCCCTTCATCTCCCCCCCCCACCCACAACACTGACCCAGACACTGCCCCCCCCTCCATCTCCCCCCCACCCACCCACCCACAGCACTGACCCAGACACTGCCCCCCCTCCATCTCCCCCCCCACCCACCCACAACACTGACCCAGACACTGCCCCCCCCTCCATCTCCCCCCCCACACACCCACAGCACTGACCCAGACACTGCCCCCCCCTCCATCTCCCCCCCCCCCAACCCACAGCACTGACCCAGACACTGCCCCCCCTCCATCTCCCCCCCCCCACCCACAGCACTGACCCAGACACTGCCCCCCCCCCCTCCATCTCCCCCCCCACCCACCCACAGCACTGACCCAGACACTGCCCCCCCCCCCCTCCATCTCCCCCCCCACCCACCCACAGCACTGACCCAGACACTGCCCCCCCCCTCCATCTCCCCCCCCACCCACCCACAACACTGACCCAGACACTGCACCCCCCTCCATCTCCCCCCCCACCCACCCACAACACTGACCCAGACACTGCACCCCCTCCATCTCCCCCCCCACCCACCCACAACACTGACCCAGACACTGCACCCCCTCCATCTCCCCCCCCCACCCACCCACAACACTGACCCAGACACTGCACCCCCTCCATCTCCCCCCCCACCCACCCACAACACTGACCCAGACACTGCCCCCCCCTCCATCTCCCCCCCCCCACCCACAACACTGACCCAGACACTGCTCCCCCCCTCCATCTCCCCCCCCACCCACCCACAACACTGACCCAGACACTGCACCCCCTCCATCTCCCCCCCCACCCACCCACAACACTGACCCAGAAACTGCCCCCCCCCCCTCCATCTCCCCCCCCCACCCACAACACTGACCCAGACACTGCCCCCCCACCTCCATCTCCCCCCCCACCCACCCACAGCACTGACCCAGACACTGCCCCCCCCTCCATCTCCCCCCCCCCCACCCACAGCACTGACCCAGACACTGCCCCCCCCTCCATCTCCCCCTCCCACCCACCCACAGCACTGACCCAGACACTGCCCCCCCCTCCATCTCCCCCTCCCACCCACCCACAGCACTGACCCAGACACTGTCCCCCCCCTCCATCTCCCCCCCACCCACCCACCCACAGCACTGACCCAGACACTGCCCCCCCCCTCCATCTCCCCCCCCACCCACCCACAGCACTGACCCAGACACTGCCCCCCCCCCTCCATCTCCCCCCCCCCCCCCACCCACAGCACTGACCCAGACACTGCCCCCCCCTCCATCTCCCCCTCCCACCCACCCACAGCACTGACCCAGACACTGCCCCCCCCTCCATCTCCCCCTCCCACCCACCCACAGCACTGACCCAGACACTGTCCCCCCCTCCATCTCCCCCCCACCCACCCACAGCACTGACCCAGACACTGCCCCCCCCTCCATCTCCCCCCCACCCACCCACAGCGCTGACCCAGACACTGCCCCCCCCTCCATCTCCCCCTCCCACCCACCCACAGCACTGACCCAGACACTGCCCCCCCCTCCATCTCCCCCTCCCACCCACCCACAGCACTGACCCAGACACTGCCCCCCCCCTCCATCTCCCCCCCACCCACCCACAACACTGACCCAGACACTGCCCCCCCCTCCATCTCCCCCTCCCACCCACCCACAGCACTGACCCAGACACTGCCCCCCCCCTCCATCTCCCCCTCCCACCCACCCACAGCACTGACCCAGACACTGCCCCCCCCCTCCATCTCCCCCTCCCACCCATCCACAGCACTGACCCAGACACTGCCCCCCCCCCTCCATCTCCCCCCCCACCCACCCACAGCACTGACCCAGACACTGCCCCCCCCTCCATCTCCCCCCCCACCCACCCACAGCACTGACCCAGACACTGCCCCCCCCTCCATCTCCCCCTCCCACCCACCCACAGCACTGACCCAGACACTGCCCCCCCCTCCATCTCCCCCTCCCACCCACCCACAGCACTGACCCAGACACTGCCCCCCCCCTCCATCTCCCCCCTCCCACCCACCCACAACACTGACCCAGACACTGCCCCCCCCTCCATCTCCCCCCCACCCACCCACAGCACTGACCCAGACACTGCCCCACCCTCCATCTCCCCCCTCACCCACAGCACTGACCCAGACACTGCCCCCCCTCCATCTCCCCCACCCACCCACAGCACTGACCCAGACACTGCCCCCCCCTCCATCTCCCCCTCCCACCCACCCACAGCACTGACCCAGACACTGCCCCCCCCTCCATCTCCCCCCCCACCCACAGCACTGACCCAGACACTGCCCCCCCCTCCATCTCCCCCCCCCACCCACCCACAGCACTGACCCAGACACTGCCCCCCCTCCATCTCCCCCTCCCACCCACAGCACTGACCCAGACACTGCCCCCCCCTCCATCTCCCCCTCCCACCCACAGCACTGACCCAGACACTGCCCCCCCCTCCATCTCCCCCCCCCACCCACCCACAACACTGACCCAGACACTGCACCCCCCCTCCATCTCCCCACCCACCCCGCTCTATCCGCCAGGTTGCCGCTGGTTCAAGCAGGGTCACAGGGAGACAGGGTCACAGGGAGACAGGGGTCACAGGGAGACCGGGTCACAGGGAGACAGGGTCACCGCAAGAGGCTTAAACACAAACACTGCGACTGCTGCTGTGACAGCCACCATCGGCGGGGGGAGGGAGGAAGGTGGGGGGGGTCACTCGGAGCGAAGGGAGGGGGGAGGGTAGCACCGCGGACAGACACCAAAGGTAAAGATCCCCCGTAAGGACACAGCACCTGTTGCGGGGCAAGTGCTGTTGGCGAGCGCCGACGGAGACTGGACTCATGCAAGGTGTCACTCTTTGCTTCTTTAGGTAAAGTCACGCCGAAAGGAAACAAATTAAATTATAGAATACGACGTTTCGATTTCAGCACAAGCAGTCGTCATCAGGTAGAACTACATTTGAGAGAGAGACGAAACACAGACACGGAGACACACAGACAGACACACAGAGAGAGAGACACACACAGAGACACACAACATAGACACACAGACAGACACACTAGCAGAGAGAGAGAGAGACGAAACACAGACACGGAGACACACAGACAGACACACAAGCAGAGAGAGACACCACAGAGACAGACACACACAGAGACACACCATAGACACACAGAGAGAGACACACAACATAGACACACAGACAGACACACAAGCAGAGAGAGACACAACACAGAGACACACAGAGAGAGACACACAGAGAGACACACAACATAGACACACAGACAGACACACAAGCAGAGAGAGACACACAGAGACACACAGAGAGAGACACACAACAGACTCACAGAGACACACAAGCAGAGAGAGACACACAGAGACACACAGAGAGAGACACACAACATAGACACACAGAGGCACACACTCAGAGAGAGAGAGACGAAACACAGACACGGAGACACACAGACAGACACACAAGCAGAGAGAGACACAACACAGAGACACACAGAAAGAGACACACACAGAGACACACAGATACACACAAGCAGAGAGAGAGACAACACAGAGACACACACAGAGAGACACACAACATAGACACACAGACAGACACACAAGCAGAGAGAGAGAGAACACAGAGACACACAGAGAGACACACAAGCAGAGAGAGAGACACACAACATAGACACACAGAGAGAGACACACAACATCGACACACAGACATACACACAAGCAGAGAGAGACAACACAGAGACACACAGAGAGAGAGACACAGCACAGAGACACACAACATAGACACACACAGAGACACACACTCAGAGAGAGAGAGAGACGAAACACAGACACAGAGACACACAGACAGACACACAAGCAGAGAGAGACACAACACAGAGACACACATAGACACACAGAGAGAGACACACAACATAGACACACAGACAGACACACAAACAGAGAGAGACAACACAGAGACACACAGAGAGAGACACACAGAGAGAGACACACAGAGAGACACACAACATAGACACACAGACAGACACACAAGCAGAAAGAGATAGACAACACAGAGACACACACAGAGACACACAACATAGACACACAGACAGACACACACACACACACAGAGAGACAACACAGAGACACACAGAGAGACACACAACATAGACACACAGAGACCCAATGTCTCTGTGTCGTGGCCTTAAATAAATAGAGAGAGGAGTGGGGGTGGGGGGCAGAGAGAGAGCGGGGGGTCTGCTGGAGCAGATCAAGTGCAAGGAGGGTGCCACAATTGCCTCGTCCCATGCCGATGTCTTACACGCAGCTAGCACCGAGAACTCATTTAAGGCTGAGTCGACCCCCCCCCCTCCCCCGGTAGATATTCGCCAATGACGTTGGCCGTGAGCGCGATTCGAACTCGCGTGGGCTAACCACTGCGCCACCGCTCCCACGCAAAAATTCCCGTTATAGCCTTAGGGGGCGTCCATAAATGACGTCACGCGATGTTGGACGATTTTGGACTCCCCCCCCCCACCTCGTCACACGGCGTCACAAAAAGTCAGACCCCCCCTCAAATATGACGTCACAAAGCTCAGCCCCCCCCCCCCCCAAAAAAACATGCTTCAAATCGCTTTAAACTATTGTCATTGTGGTGCGTATTTAATGTGGCGCTGCACTCTGATGTTGTAGGAGAAAACATTTATTAAAAAGTCTATTTTATTAAGTAAAACGTGTTGTCTATTTATTTAAAGTTGCGCATTTTGATGTGACGTCACATTTCTCACCCCCCCCCCCCTCGTCACACATCGTCGCAAATGTCTGACCCCCCCCCCCCTAGGTGCGTGACGTCATTTATGGACGGCCCCTTAACAGACTGTTGGGGAACGTGTTGTTAGCGAGCACCTATGAAGGTCGGTACAGAGGGTGGGCCAGCACCACGCCGGACCGCCTTTGTCTCCCCAGTGGCGATGTTTTTACATAGCACATCATGTACTCATTTGACGCTGAGTCTACCTAGTTGATGCCCATGACCGGCACAGATAATCGTCACTGGTGTTAGTTGTGAGCGGGAATTGAACTTGGGTCGCTGTCCTTGTTGCGCAGCGCGCTAACCCGGTACACGACTGCTCCCACACGCTCACTCACACGTGAACACACACACACACGTGGACACACACACACACACGTGAACACACACACACGTGAACACACACACACGTGAACACACGTTAACACACGTGAACACACGTACACGTGAACACACACACACATGTGGACACACACACACACACACACACGTGAACACACGTTAACACACGTGAACACACGTACACGTGAACACACACACACGTGAACACACACACGTGAACACACACACAGACGTGAACACACAGACGTGAACACACGTGAACACACAGACGTGAACACACAGACGTGAACACACGTTAACACACACACACACACGTGAACACACACACACACGTGAACACACACACACGCCCCATCACTCGCGCTCACACAGGAAGGCAATGACACACACGCGGGCAGACAGGAAGACACACACACACGCGTACACACTCAGAAACAAAGACAAAGATCCCCCGTGTAACCGTGACAGACTGTTGGGGCAAGTGCTGTACGCGACCACCGCCATGGTACACGGGGGAGGGGGGAGGAGGGAGGAGGGGGTTGACCAGTACCACCCCGACCGCCTTTGTCTCCCCAGTGGTGATATTTACACACATCGCACCAGGTACAATTTTGAGGCTGAGTCGACCTAGGACCGGTTCAGTTATTCGTCACTCACTCACTCACAAGCAGGCAGGCTGACTGGCAGTGCAGTCAGACAGACAGTCAGGAAGACACAAAGCCACCCCGACCGCCTTGGCATTGGCAGGCCACGCAAGCAGGGAGGAGGGAGAGAGGGAGGATGAGGAGGATGAGGAGGATGAGGAGGATGAGGAGGATGAGGAGGATGAGGAGGTGGAGAGACACCGGGAGGGAAGCGACGCAGCTAGGCAGAGATGGGCAGTGATAGGCAGGGGAATAAACACGCGGCGTTCGGGAGAGACAAAGGCAGAGTTCGTGCGACGGAGCTGCGAGGTGCAAACTTGGCCAGTCTGGTTAGGCATCGACAAACAGGCGGGGAGAGATTAACGCACGGGCATCAAGAGAGGGTTCGCGGTTCGGCATCCGCGCCCGCCCTGGTTAACACTTGTGGAGTCAAGCGTAAAAAACCCCAAAACGCACTGCGCGCTGTCCGCTTCACAGGGGCCGTTCGGGCTCCCGTGACGCTGGCCCCCCAAGGGGCCGATGTTCACATTCGAGGGTTACTCGCGAATTTAATTTGTAGGGAAACCCATCGAAAGGAATGACCCCCTCTCTGCTGCGAACACTCAGCAGCGGACACGAGCTTCGAGACTCAGCGAAGCTGTCGGGTAAACCACGTGCCGAGTCAAAGCGAGTTCCAAGGCATCGGTGCTCATCTCTTGTTTACATCCCTGCCGCGGTGGAGGAAATTCCACGGTGCTATGGCGAGGGCGACTCTACCCATAGGCCAAACCCGCTGTTGACTTCTCCCACAAAGTGGTACTTATTTTGTATCGACACCGGAGACAGGGACGATGGGCTGAGTCAACCCCCGTTCGGGACTTTGAGATTCGCAATCTCGCGTGATTGGCACGCCCAGGAAGGGGCGAGGGAGCGGTGGCGCAGCGGTGAGCGCGCTGCGAACTCCGGGAAAATCGAGTTCCATTTCCGCTCACTGCTACCGCCAAACACCGCTGGCCATCATCTGGAACCAGTCCTGGGAATTTCCTCGAAGTTGACTCAGCCTGAAATAAGCAGCTGCTGCCACGTGCAAACATTCACAGCAAGAAAGACAAAGGCGGCCGGGCGGGTGTGGCGCAAACCACGTATTGCCGTGCTGTGCCGACCTTCATCGGCGCTGTTGCTACTCGTCGACAACACTTGCCCCATCAGTCTGTCGAAGGCTATACGGGGAGGGGGGGGGGCTTTGTCTTTGTGCCAGTAGCCAGCCCGTGTTGACCCACGCGAACACGCGCGGCCATTCATTAATGGAGCGACTCGTTAATTGGTCCATTCATCTGCGGAGGGGCGCGTGCCGATTGTCTTGGAGTGAATGCTCGCCGCGTTATCGGCCTCTCGAGCGATTGACAAACACGGCCACTGCATTAAACAGAGGGGGGAGCCGCGCCTAACATTACACAGGACAAAGTGCTTGCCACAAATGGACCACAATACGGCGCTGATATCGTGAAGGATCATAAACAATCGTCACGCAAACTCCGGTCATCCTGACAGCAGCAGTAGCAGCGGCGGCGGCTCTTTGTTGGCTGGCTGTCGAACATATGCAGCGGTCACCGCACCGCGCGCTTTCAGATGCGCTCCTGCGGCCGTCTGGAACGCTCTTCTTTCCGAAATTAGGAAGCAATTGGGAGCTATGGCACTTTATAAACGAACGAATTTCTTTAGAGCTGCTTTTTGTGTTTGGTTTGTTGTCCTTCCCCCGCACCTCCGATTAGCACGTCGGGCTACGTACGGTGCGAAAGAAGTTCAACACGCACAACAGAGAGGGCACGCGCCTCGAAACATCCGGCTGCCCATACACAGCCTGGCAGTTCACGAGCACTGCGTCACAGCAAGCCTGAATCTTGCTGCTGATGAGTCACTGAATGTCGAAACCAGTCCAGAGTGTGTGCTTCTGCTGATGTGAACGCTACTTAAATGATACATTCAAGGAAGGTTGCTGGGATGATGGGATGTTTAAAAATACTACATTTAATTTTCTTGGTTCTTTCGGTAAAGTCACGTCGAAGGGAAACAATAAAATAATAAAAATATAAAACAATAAAATTCGCACGACGTTTCGACTGCAACACAAGCAATCATCATCAGGTGTGAAAAACACAGCAAAAAAAAAAACGCCACTTTTTTCAAAATTTCTTGCAGTTTTTCAAACCTGATGATGATTGCTTGTGTTGCAGTCGAAACGTCGTGAGTTTTATATATATATTTATTATTTTATTGTTTCCCTTCTACGTGACTTTAACCGAAAGAACCAAGAATATTAATCCCTGCAGTCACGAAAGCTTTAAATCAAAATTTACATTTTATTTGTTACGCGGAGAGGCAAATATGGCAAGAGAGTGAATGTATGGCGCGTTTAACGTGTTCTTCACATCATCTTGCGTGTAGCCTTTGGCAATACGCAAGATAAGCACCTATGAAGGCCTGCACGGCACACGAGGGGGCTGGTGGCCGACACCACCAAACTCAGCCGCTTTGATCTCCCGAGTGGCGATGTTCAGTCCACACCGCACCAGGCAACTCAGCTGAGGCTGAGTCAACCTAGGGGGGGGGGGAGGTACAATGGGCAGGCCGTCCCATGTACGGGGTGAAGGGTCACTCCAATGACATGCACGTGACCTCCGTCAGCCAATCAGCAGCCGCTGGTGACCTTCACAGAGACTGAGTTCGTGACAACGAGTCAGGTTCCACGAATCAGGAACCACGAGGTCATCCGGATCATCGTCATCATTCATCCATCAGCATCATCATCCATGGTCAACCCACTACTGGATGAAAGTCTCTCTAAGCTGTCGCCGCCAATTTCTCGCGGCCGCGATGTCCGAGGGCCACCAAAATGAAATGACGGAGCGGGCGGCCCAGGAAGGGAACGCCGACCGAGACGAGGGACGCTCCCACGCGGAGATGGAGCCACTCCGTCAGCTGGATCGACTGGGCATCTTGTGAGAAAGAGCTTTATAGCTCATCGGATTCCTCGAGCATAAAGAAATATTCTCATTCTGAAACAGAAAATTCTGGTTCTGGCTTGGTGGATTGTCCCCCGCCGAATTTCCGATGAGCACAGTTGGCTAAGTAGGGTGCGAAAGAGGTTCAACATATAGTAGTAGGTTTTTACCCTTTAAACTGGTACAAAACTGACACCTTTATACAAGCGCATCATGTTTGCAATAACCGCAACACAAGCAGTCAAAATGCAAAAAAAAATAAACAACTCTGATAATGGTAATGCTATGCACTGTCCTTGACGTTGATTGGTCTACACCCGAGACAGCTTTCCTTAGAGCCTAGTCTCCATTGGTGTTGGACCAGATGACGCCAAGAGGTTCAACATACATACACACGTGAGCAGTGGCTTTGGATTCGGGGGAGGCATCCAGCAGTGGATACCCATGGAGAATGACGATGACGATGATGGCCGTGTCACCATCTTGACTGAATTTTTGTTGAGGTCGAATTTTGCTTTAAGCGACACCCAGAAATCATTCGCGTTCGTGCCACACTGAGACTCCCCCCCCTTCTCCCTCCGCCTGTGTGCCTTTCTCTCTCCCTTACTCTCTCTCCCTTGCTCTCTCTCTCTCCCTTGCTCTCTCTCTTGCTCTCTCCGGCTGCAGCTCTTCCCCCCCTGTCGTCCTCATAGGCCCGCTGTGACAGCGATTCGGCCCAATTGAATGGCTTATCTGGGCCGTCTGGCACCCGACGAGTGGACTCAGGGGCACGGGCAGAGTGTTTGCTGTGGCGACCGCTGTTATCTGTCTACCTCAAGCGCAGAATTGCTGCCTCCCCCCCCGCTCTCTCCCTCCCTCGCTCTCTCGCTCGCTCGCTCTCTCTCTGCGGCCCGGACGGAGTGGCCTTATCAGCAATGCGCAGTGCCGAGAAGCAACACGCGGGAGGAATCAGCTCCCCCCTCTCTCTCTCTCACGCTCTCGCTTTCTCTCACGCTCTTCTCTCTCTCTCGGGAGCGCACACCCTGGCATCACGGGGAGACGCGCCGCATGGATAGTGCCGCGAGGAGAAGGAGGAGGAGAAGGATAGGGGAGAGGAGGTGGACGAGGAGGAGGGCGAGGAGAGACAGAGAGGAAGAGGCGACGCTGGGAGGAGATAGACGAGACACACGGAG
>NW_027615288.1:0-30000 GCF_965212315.1 Lampetra planeri | reverse complement strand
TGAGTGGTGGTGTGAGTGGTGGTGGTGGTGTGAGTGGTGGGGTGAGTGGTGGTGGTGGTGGTGTGAGTGGTGGTGTGAGTGGTGGTGTGAGTGGTGGGGTGAGTGGTGGTGGTGTGAGTGGTGGGGTGAGTGGTGGTGGTGGTGGTGGTGTGAGTGGTGGTGGTGTGAGTGGTGGTGCGAGTGGTGGTGTGAGTGGTGGTGGTGGTGGTGTGAGTGGTGGTGGTGTGAGTGGTGGTGGTGGTGCTGGTGTGAGTGGTGGTGGTGTGAGTGGTGGTGGTGGTAGTGATGAGAGTGTTGGTGAGTGGTGGGGTTAGTGGTGGGGTGAGTGGTAGTAGTGGTGGTGTGAGTGGTGGTGTGAGTGGTGGTGTGAGTGGTGGTGTGAGTGGTGGTGGTGTGAGTGGTGGTGGTGGTGGTGTGAGTGGTGGTGGTGTGAGTGGTGGTGGTGGTGCTGGTGTGAGTGGTGGTGGTGTGAGTGGTGGTGGTGGTAGTGATGAGAGTGTTGGTGAGTGGTGGGGTTAGTGGTGGGGTGAGTGGTAGTAGTGGTGGTGTGAGTGGTGGTGTGAGTGGTGGTGTGAGTGGTGGTGTGAGTGGTGGTGGTGTGAGTGGTGGTGGTAGTGATGTAAGTGGTGGTTTGAGTGGTGGTAGTGATGAGAGTGTTGGTGTGAGTGGTGGGGTGAGTGGTAGTAGTGGTGGTGTGAGTGGTGGTGTGAGTGGTGGTGTGAGTGGTGGTGTGAGTGGTGGTGGTGGTAGGGATGTGAGTGGTGATGTGAGTGGGGGTAGTGGGGTGAGCAGTAGTGGTGGCGAGGTGAGTGGTAATGGTGGTGGGGTGAGTGGTGGTGATAGTGGTGATGTCAGTCGTAGTAGGGTGAATGGTGGGGTGAGTAGAATGAGGGTGAGTGGTGGGGTGAGTGGTAGTAGGGTGAGTGGTAGTAGGGTGAGTGGTGGGGTGAGTGGTGGGGTGAGTGGTAGTAGGGTGAGTGGTAGTAGGGTGAGTGGTGGGGTGAGTGGTGGGGTGAGTGGTGGGGTGAGTAGCAAGTCGGACACACACACATGGACCCCATGCGTGGCTTCTGATTCACGTCGCGCGTCCCTCTCCATCGCAGCAACAACAACAACAACACCACCACCACCAACATCAACAACAACAACAACCAACAGCCGCAGGTTGTCGCTGGCGAGTGAGAGACGGTGATTATTGAGACTGGACGATCCACACCAATCATCACGTCTCTCCCTCCCTGCCTCTCTCTTCCTCCCTAGAACAGCCTCCTCCTCCTCGCTCGGCGTGGCACGCAGGTGCCATAAACAGCACCAGGCACGGCCACGGGAGATGGGAGAAGGGGAGGAGGCGGAGGTGGGAATGAGGGGCGGGGGTGGTGGGGGGGGCTGAATTAATGTGCGGGGCAATGCGCGTAGCGCAGACGGTGACACTTGCGACACTCAGCAAGACGAATTTCCTGGGTTCAATTCCTGACTCGGTCGCCCTTTCTTGTGTGTAACGTTTTGTGTGTTCTCTCTCTCGCTGTTTTGCGTGACCCATAAGCTGGCAACGAGACCCACAGGCTCCCACAGAGACTCATAGACTCACACAGAGACTCATAGACTCACACAGAGACCCAAAGGCTCACACAGAGACCCATAATCTGGTATAGAACCCCAAAGGGACCACACAGAGACTCATAGCCTCACACAGAGACCCAAAGGCTCACACAGAGACCCATGAGCTGGTATCGAGACCCAAAGGCTTACACAGAGACTCATAGACTCACACAGAGACCCATGAGCTGGCAACGAGACCCACAGGCTCCCACAGAGACCCATCGGCTCACACAGAGACCTAAAGGCTCACACAGAGACCCATAATCTGGTATAGAACCCCAAAAGGACCACACAGAGACTCATAGCCTCACAGAGAGACCCAAATGCTCACATAGACACCCAAAGGCTCACGCAGAGACCCATAGACCTTGACGTTAGGACCACGCGCCGGATCTAACAGCATCAGATGCAGCCGCTCGTCCAGGGCTCTGCGCAGGGCGGTTTGCTTGCAGTGATTGCGACGAGGATTCAATCTCCCGGGCGCCACGCAACAGCGAGCACAATATGCTACTGCTGCTGCTGCTAATGCTGTTGATACTTCTGCTGCTGCTGCTGATGCTGCTACTACTGCTGCTGATGCTGCTGCTGTTGATGCTGCTGCTGATGCTGCTGCTACTGCTGCTGATGCTGCTACTAGGGCTGTGGGGAGCGGTAGTGTAGCGGTTAGCGCGCTGCATTACGAATCTTGCAATTCACGCTCACGGCCAACACCAGTGACGATTATCTGAACCGGTCCTGGGCCTCCCCTAGGTTGGCTCAGCCTCAAATGAGTACCTGGTGCTGTGTGTAAAGCATCGCCACTGGGGAGACAAAGGCGGTCGGGTGTGGTGCTGGTCACCCACCCCCTCGTGTGCCGTGCCGGCCTTCATAGGTGCTCGCTAACAGCACTTGCCCCGACAGGCTATACGGGGGATCTATGTCTTTGTTTGCTACCACTGCTTCTGCTGGTTGCTCGGTCGGTCAGGAGCGCGACACGCGGCCACCCACCCCTCACCCACCCCTCACCCACCCCTCACCCACCCCTCACCCACCCCTCACCCACCCCTCACCTACCCCTCACCCACCCCTCACCCACCCCTCACCCACCCCTCACCCACCCCGCACGTACCCCGCACCCACCCCGCACCTACCCCTCACCTACCCCTCACCCACCCCGCACCTACCCCTCACCCACCCCTCACCTACCCCTCACCCACCCCTCACCTACGCCTCACCCACCCCTCACCCACCCCGCACCTACCCCGCACCTACCCCTCACCTACCCCGCACCCACCCCTCACCCACCCCTCACCCACCCCTCACCCACCCCTCACCCACCCCGCACCTACCCCGCACCTACCCCCACCTACCCCGCACCTACCCCTCACCCACCCCTCACCCACTCCTCACCCACCCCGCACCTACCCCTCACCCACCCCTCACCTACCCCTCACCCACCCCTCACCTACGCCTCACCCACCCCTCACCCACCCCGCACCTACCCCGCACCTACCCCTCACCTACCCCGCACCCACCCCTCACCCACCCCTCACCCACCCCTCACCCACCCCTCACCCACCCCGCACCTACCCCGCACCTACCCCCACCTACCCCGCACCTACCCCTCACCCACCCCTCACCTACCCCGCACCTACCCCCCACCTACCCCCCACCCACCCTCACCCACCCCCACCCACCCTCACCCACCCCTCACCCACCCCTCACCAACCCCTCACCTACCCCTCACCTACCCCTCACCTACCCCTCACCCACCCTCACCTACCCTCACCTACCCCTCACCTACCCCTCACCTACCCCTCACCCACCCCTCACCTACCCTCACCTACCCCCCACCCACCCCTCACCCACCCTCACCTACCCTCACCTACCCCCCACCCACCCCCCACCCACCCCTCACCTACCCCTCACCTACCCCTCACCCACCCCTCACCTACCCCGCACCTACCCCGCACCTATCCCTCACCTACCCCTCACCCACCCCTCACCCACCCTCACCTACCCCGCACCTACCCTCACCTACCCCTCACCCACCCTCACCTACCCCGCACCTACCACTCACCTACCCAGCACCTACCCCGCACCTACCCCCCACCTACCCCTCACCTACCCTCACCTACCCCTCACCCACCCCTCACCCACCCCTCACCCACCCCGCACCTACCCCTCACCTACCATCACAAACCAAGCCCCCATCCTCACCCTCCCCCAAACTCCCACCCTCCCCCTCGCCCAAACCCCCACCCAAACCCAAACCCCCACCCAAACCCCCACCCTCACCCAAACCACCACCCTCACCCCCCCACCCACCCTCGCCAAAACCCCCACCCCCACCCAAACCCCAACCCCAAACCCCCACCCTCACCCACCCCCCCACCCACCCTCGCCAAAACCCTTACCCTCACCCAATCCCCCACCCCAAACCCCCACCCTCACCCAAACCCCCACCCAAACCCCCACCCTCACCCAAACCCCCACCCTCACTCAAACCCCCACCCTCACTCAAACCCCCACCCTCACCCAAACCCCCACCCTCACCCAAACCACCACCCTCACCCACCCCCCCACCCACCCTCGCCAAAACCCCCACCCCCACCCAAACCCCCACCCCAAACCCCCACCCTCACCCACCCCCCCACCCACCCACGCCAAAACCCCCACCCTCACCCAAACCCCCACCCCAAACCCCCACCCTCACCCAAACCCCCACCCTCACCATACCCCAAACCCCCACCCTCACTCAAACTCCCACCCTCACCCACCCCCCCACCCACCCTCACCCAAACCCCCACCCTCACCCAAACCCCCACACTCACCCAAACCCCCACACTCACCCAAACCCTCCACCGTCATCTAAACCCCAAACTCAAACCCCCCCCACCACCCTCACCAAAACCCCCACCCCAAACCCCCACCCCAAACCCCCACCCTCACCCACCCCCCCACCTACCCCCCCACCCACCCTCACCAAAACCCCCACCCCAAACCCCCACCCCAAACCCCCACCCCAAACCCCCACCCCAAACCCCCACCCTCACCCACCCCCCCACCCACCCTCGCCAAAACCCCCACCCTCGCCAAAACCCCCACCCTCACCAAAACTCCACCCACCCCCGACTAAACCCCCCCCACCCCGCCTCGACCCCCCCCCCTAACCTCCTCCACCCCGCGTTCTCTTAATTGGCAATGAGGAGCGGCTGCGTGAGCGCGTTCGGGGAGAGGTGGGGGGGGGTGGTGAGAGTGACATCAGCATGAGGAGGAGGTGGCCTAGGTCGACTCAGCCTCAAATGGGAAGGAAGATAAAGGCGGCCGGGCGTGGTGTCTGTCATCCATCCTCGCTGGACAGCACTTTGCACTGTTTGTGGCGTGCAATGCAAGGTCAAGGTGAATATGTAATCTCGGTCAAGGTCATTTTGGTCTGTGAGTTCACAAAATAACTCAGCAGACCAATTGCCTCCTACCCCCACGCCTATTTCTCTACGTAAACATTCAAACAATCAATGTTTGTACTCATCCCATCTGCCGTACGGCATTCTGGGAGCGCGTGGTCTCGGCAGCATTGATTGGTTCTACGGCAGCAACACTCGGTGCACTCTGAGGCCACGTGAAGTGTCAAAGGCCCCGCTGGTGGCGACCGGCCACGGGGCATACACAGGTGCCAAGGGTTGACTGCCGTGCCAGGCTAAGTGCATGAAAGTCACGGGGCAGACCCAGGCGCCAAGGGTTGACTGCCGTGCCAGGCTAGGTGCATGAAAGTCACGGGGCAGACTCGGGTGGCATGGGTTGACTGCCGTGCCAGGCTAGGTGCATGAAAGTCACGGGGCAGACCCAGGTGCCAAGGGTTGACTGCCGTGCCAGGCTAGGTGCATGAAAGTCACGGGGCAGACCCAGGTGGCATGGGTTGACTGCTGTGCCAGGCTAGGTGCATGAAAGTCACGGGGCAGACCCAGGTGGCATGGGTTGACTGCCGTGCCAGGCTAGGTGCATGAAAGTCACGGGGCAGACCCAGGTGGCAAGGGTTGACTGCCGTGCCAGGCTAGGTGCATGAAAGTCACGGGGCAGACCCAGGTGGCATGGGTTGACTGCTGTGCCAGGCTAGGTGCATGAAAGTCACGGGGCAGACCCAGGTGGCATGGGTTGACTGCCGTGCCAGGCTAGGTGCATGAAAGTCACGGGGCAGACCCAGGTGGCATGGGTTGACTGCCGTGCCAGGCTAGGTGCATGAAAGTCACGGGGCAGACCCAGGTGGCATGGGTTGACTGCTGTGCCAGGCTAGGTGCATGAAAGTCACGGGGCAGACCCAGGTGGCATGGGTTGACTGCTGTGCCAGGCTAGGTGCATGAAAGTCACGGGGCAGACCCAGGTGGCATGGGTTGACTGCTGTGCCAAGCTAGGTGCATGAAAGTCAAGGACAGACTCAGGTGCCATGGGTTGACTGCCGTGCCAGGCTAGGTGCATGAAAGTCACGGACAGACTCAGGTGCCATGAGTTGACTGCTGTGCCAGGCTAGGTGCATGAAAGTCACGGGGCAGACACAGGTGGCATGGGTTGACTGCCGTGCCAGGCTAGGTGCATGAAAGTCACGGGGCAGATCCAGGTGGCATGGGTTGACTGTTGTGCCAGGCTAGGTGCATGAAAGTCACGGGGCAGACACAGGTGGCATGGGTTGACTGCTGTGCCAGGCTAGGTGCATGAAAGTCACGGGGCAGATCCAGGTGGCATGGGTTGACTGCCGTGCCAGGCTAGGTGCATGAAAGTCACGGGGCATATCCAGGTGGCATGGGTTGACTGCCGTGCCAGGCTAGGTGCATGAAAGTCACGGGACAGACCCAGGTGTCATGGGTTGACTGCCGTGCCAGGCTAGGTGCATGAAAGTCACGGACAGACCCAGGTGGCATGGGTTGACTGCCGTGCCAGGCTAGGTGCATGAAAGTCACGGACAGACTCAGGTGCCATGGGTTGACTGCTGTGCCAGGCTAGGTGCATGAAGGTCACTGGACAGACCCAGGTGCCAAGGGCTGACTGCCGTGCCAGGCTAGGTGCATGAAAGTCACGGGGCAGATCCAGGTGCCATGGATTGACTGCTGTACCTGGCTAGGTGCATGAAAGTCACGGGGCAGACCCAGGTGCCATGGGTTGCTGCCGTGCCAGGCTAGGTGCATGAAAGTCACAGACAGACTCAGGTGCCATGGGTTGACTGCTGTGCTAAGCTAAATGCAGGAAAGCCATGGGACAGACCCAGCTGCCATGGGGTTGACAGACCGAGATGACCGGTAGATGCACCACCTGTGACACCACCCCCCCTGCCCACCCCCACTGCGCCACCTTCACGCACGAAGCGGTCGCGTCACGTGGCAGAGATGGCGCCGAATCCAAAATAATAAAACCAACTTGACCCATCCATCAATGAATAGCCCCCCGTGGCCTTGCGAAGAAGTCAACAGACAATGGGCAACGTTTCGGGAATTCGCCCTTCCTCACCGCCGAGACAATTCACGCGATGCTGAGCAGTGTACGACGAGCGGGAGATGCGTGGGGCTGTGAGATGAGTCCTCAGCACAGGCAGACAACGGTGACGCAACTAGTGAATGGAGGTACCCCAACCGAGACCTGGTCGCGTTCACATCTCGCGCTCTCTGCGTGTGACCGTCTCCGAGCTCACAGCCACCTCCTACCTCCCTCAAGCACTACCCCCCCCCCCCTCCTCTCCCCCTAGGATCGGTAGCCGTCCCTGTGCGGCACACAATGTGACTGAGAAATCACGGCCCGGCGACGGGCACGAGTCTGCCCGCAAGGGGCAATGATTGCCACACGAGGTTATTTTGGGGGGTAGAATTTTCAAACATTTGAGCAAATCTGCCCCGAGGTGGTACCGCGCGTGCGCGCGTGCGTGCGACCGTTCCAATGTGAAGTCCCCCACGCGAGCTGGCGGGGCGCCGTGCCCGTAGCGAACACCCATGGGGGGGACACGGACATCACAGACATCCAAGGTCGCCACCACCACCACCACCACGCGAATGAGTCGTTCACTCTCTCCCACACACGCGTCTGGCGCTATCAACGCAACATCCACTGACATCACGGCTTAACCAGCCGCGCTGCTGGTGGTGGTGGGGTTGGTGGTGGTGTTGGTGGTGGTGTTGGTTGTGGTGTTGGTGGTGGTGTTGGTGGTGGTGTTGGTGGTGGTGTGGTGGTGGTGTTGGTGGTGGCGGCTACGCTGCACGTGGCTGCCTGTGCACCAGCACTATGTGTGGAGGCAGCGGCGAGGGTTGCTGGATCACACACAGATGGGTTGTGAAACTCGCCTCCTTTTGGCGTCGATGAGGAGCCTGTACCCCTGGCTCGCCAGGAGAATTCGCTCCAGCAAAGTTGCGGACTAATCAACATCTGTTCCAGGCGTATGGGATAGAGTGGGTTACCCCCCCTACCTCGTAGTGGCGGATTTTCTCCGGGTTCCTTCAATAAACAATCGTCATTAATCGGTTGAAAACATCTTAATATCTAGAGGAACGCAGAGCTTGGACAAGTGCTGGTAGTGCCGGATCATCACCGCGTGGCTGCTGCCTTCCTGCTCGTCTGTGGTTCCTCCTCCTGGCGAATCTGAGTCGTCCTCTTTTTCTCTCTGAGTCGCCCTTTCTCTAAGTCGTCCTCTCTCTGGGTTGTCCTCTCTCTCTCTGAGTCGCCTTTTCTCTAAGTCGTCTTCTCTCTCTCTACGTGTATTTCATATCGAAATCGCCTCCAGTGCTGTTGCTGCTGGCGGCAATACAAGTCTATGAGTCGTCCTCTCTCTCTCTCTCTGAGTCGCCCTTTCTCTAAGTCGTCCTCTCTCTCTCTGAGTCGTCCTCTCTCTCTCTCCGAGTCGCCCTTTCTCTAAGTCGTCTTCTCTCTCTCTATGTGTATTTCATATCGAAATCGCCTCCTGTGCTGTTGCTGCTGGCGGCAATAAAAGTCTATGAGTCGTCCTCTGTCTCTGAGTCGTCCTCTCTCTCTCTGAGTCGTCCTCTCTCTGAGTCGTCCTCTCTCTTAGTCGTCTTCTCTTTCTCTGAGTCGTCCTCTCTCTCTGAGTCGTCCTCTCTCTCTGAGTCGTCCTCTCTCTCTGAGTCGTCTTCTCTCTCTCCGAGTCGTCCTCTCTCTCTGAGTCGACCTCTCTCTCTCTGAGTCGTCCTCTCTCTCTGAGTCGTCCTCTCTCTCTGAGTCGTCCTCTCTCTCCGAGTCGTCCTCTCTCTCGAGTCGTCCTCTCTCTCTGAGTCGTCCTCTCTCTGAGTCGTCCTCTTTCTCTGAGTCGTCCTCTCTCTCTGAGTCGTCCTCTCTCTCTCTACGACAGCGAGCGTAGACTGTGCGCGTTCCAAGTCTCTGGGTCTTGAGTCGCAGTGTAATCTACTGCAGAGACTTAGAAACTCAGGGCTTTGAGGCTCAGACCCATCACCATCATTGTTTACTCTCGTTGTTGTTTACACTGCGTCACGTGTCGTCAACGAGCACACAGCACTTCCCCTGCCCTAATCCCCCCCCCCCTACCGTCACTCCAGTCCCAGGGGGACCCCCCCCCCCCGACTCATCCGTCACCTTCCCCGTCGTGCAGGGACGAGAGGCGCGCGCGTCATGTCATCACTCCGCGCCGAGCCGCGAGAAGCAGTAAGTGCTCTGACGGTGGGGGGGGAGTGTGAAGAGAGACAGCTCAGTCTCCTCTGACGAAGATCGAGGAGTCGTGATACAGAGGTCGTGATACAGGGGTCGCGATACAGGTGTCGCGATACAGAGGTCGCGATACAGAGGTCGCGATACAGAGGTCGCGATACAGAGGTCGTGATACAGAGGTCGCGATACAGAGGTCGTGATACGGAGGTCGCGATACAGGGGTCGTGATACAGGGGTCGCGATACAGAGGTCGTGATACAGAGGTCGCGATACAGGGGTCGCGATACAGAGGTCGCGATACAGAGGTCGCGATACAGAGGTCGTGATACAGAGGTCGCGATACAGGGGTCGCGATACAGAGGTCGCGATACAGGGGTCGTGATACGGAGGTCGCGATACAGGGGTCGCGATACAGGGGTCGCGATACAGGGGTCGCGATACAGAGGTCGCGATACAGAGGTCATGATACAGAGGTCGCGATACGGGGGTCGCGATACAGGGGTCGCGATACAGAGGTCGCGATACAGAGGTCGCGATACAGAGGTCGCGATACAGGGGTCGCGATACAGGGGTCGCGATACAGAGGTCATGATACAGGGGTCGCAATACAGGGGTCGCGATACAGGGGTCGTGATACAGGGGTCGCGATACAGAGGTCGTGATACAGGGGTCGCGATACAGGGGTCGCGATACAGAGGTCGTGATGTGGGAGCGCACCACAACATTCCACTCGCGGGGCTCACGGCTCACCAGGTGCACGCACCTCCCTGCCACCTCACCCCCACTGCACCGTAGAATCATCATCATCAGCATCAGCAACCAAGAACAATCCACTGCTGGATGAAGGCCTCTCTGTAACGGCGATCTGACGAAGAAACAATCCATCCGACACCTGCTCCACACACGAGCGGCAGATTAGATCGCTCCATCTCCTGGGTGGAGCCGCGTAGGCTAGGAGATGTCAACTACCTCGACTGGTATACAGGAGGTCGTGGGTTCGATCACGACCCTGACGCCTGCTGCTGTATATTTTGAGTTTGTGTGTCTCTCTCTCATCATCATCACGGTGGCTAGGAGATGTTGACTACCTCGCCTGGTACACAGGAGGTCGTGGGTTTGATCACGACCCTGACGCCAGCTGCTGTATATTTGGAGTTTGTGTGTCTCTCTCTCATCATCATCACGGTGGCTAGGAGATGTCAACTACCTCGACTGGTATACAGGAGGTCGTGGGTTTGATCACGACCCTGACGCCTGCTGCTGTATCCACATGGAATTTTTCTCCGGGTCCTCCGGTTTTCCCCTACACGTTTAGAAAGAACGTGATAAGCCACTTCTCGTTGGACCATCATCTGTGATTGCCAGGTCGCTTCTGGAAAAGAGCTACATAGCTCAGTGGGCCTTGCTTGGTAAAATAAAAAAAAACAATAAACATGTTTTAGTTGAATAGTTTAGTTTTGGATTCCCCTCTCTCGGACGCGTTCCATCCTTTGACTGCCGCTCCGTGATTAAGTCTCGACCATGGCCCCCCCCTCCGCTCCACCCGCCCCCCTCTCTGCGGGTCTCTTCTCGTCCGCGTGTTCCTCTTCCCGTCTCTCGGCGTCATTACAAGACACGCGCAGTCGACTCCGCGCTTCTTTCTCTGTGTTTTGTCACTGCACTCGCTAAAAACAACACCACTATTCGACGATTTTTTTCGTTATTTAACGAGGCGACGCCGTCTATCACGGCTCTCTTTCAGGAGCGACGTGGCCGCAAATGATGGCTCAGCGAAGTGACTTCACATCACGTGGATATTTATTGCAGCCAAACACTGTAAACGCGTGATGTTTAAGTGATAGGGAAAACCGGAGGACCCGGAGAAAAATCCACGCGACCACGGAGAGAGAGAGAGACACGCAAACTCCAGATATACAGCAGCAGGCGTCACGGTCGGGGTCGAACCCACGACCTCCTGCAGACCAAGCGAGGTAGTTAACATCTCCTAGCCACCGTGATGATGATGAGAGAGAGAGAGACACAAACTCCAAATATACAGCAGCAGGCGTCAGGGTCGGGGTCAAACCCGAGACCTCCTGCACACCAGGCGAGGTAGTTAACATCTCCTAGCCACCGTGATGATGATGAGAGAGAGACACGCAGACTCCAAATATACAGCAGCAGGCGTCAGGGTCGGGGTCAAACCCACGACCTCCTGCAGACCAGGCGAGGTAGTTAACATCTCCTAGCCACCGTGACGCCCCCATCTCGCTCTGGGTCACGCGTCTGGGGGGAGGGGGGGAGTGGGGGGGTGGCGCACGGGGGCGGGGCTGATGGGACGTTGAGGGGAGAGGGAGATTGGAGGTCGGAGGGGGGAGTAGGGCCCCTCCCCTCTCACCGCCCCCCACCCCCCCCAAGGCGCTGGGCTACATTCCTACAAAACGCAAGAGTCAGCCCGAACGGAGCCCGCCAGCAGATACCCCCCTCCCTCCCCCTCCCTCCCCCTCCCTCCCCGCCCCCCTCCTCGCCCCCTCCCTCTCGCCTCGCACAGAAGACACGGTCGTAGTGGGGTCGTCTTGAGACTCGGGGACTCGGGTTCTTGAGACTCGGGGTCTTAAGATTCAGGGACTTGAGACGGCGACTTCCCCCCCATCCCCTCCTCGGCCCTCCCTCCCTCCCCCCTCCCCCCTCCCCCCTCCCTCCCTCCCTCCCTCCCCCCCTCCCCCCACCCACGGCCGAAGGGTGAAGGGGACGCGCTGTCAGGAATGCGCGTCTTGCAACCTGCCCCCCCCCTCTCCCTTCTAATTAGAGCCCCCCCCCCACCCCTACCGCCCCCTCCCCACCGACTCTAACAGAGGTGGGGGTGGGGTTGGGGGTGCTCCAATTGCGCCACCGCGGCTCCTCGTCAGCCCGGTGGAGCCGCGGTCGCGACATCGCGAACCCTGACCCCTGACCTGGGGAGCCGAGGAGGAAGTGGGGGGGGGGTGAAGAGGGGGGGGGACAGAAACCCGCTTCCCATTGAACTCAATCGAGCAGGCGAAGTAAATAAATAATTAATTAGCTGCACTGGAGCCCCCCCCCCAAAGCTAACCAGCCCCCCCCCCCCACTCAAGCCTCATCGTTTATGATCTCTCGACTACCCTCGCGACCCCGCGCCCCCCCAATCGCTGCCTACGAGATATCCGATGCCGTTGTCCGATGATTTATTTGGAACTTCTGTGAATTGTTGTCCCTCCCCCCGCACATCCAGCGAGCACGGCTGGCTACGTGCGGTGCGAAAGAAGTCCAACGTACTGTACATACTGTACACACGATCGAGCCTCCATTGTCTAACAATGTTGACTTGTGGTGACATCCCATTGTCTATAGGTGTCATCCTATTGTCTATAGGTGTCACCCCATTGTCTAAAGGTGTCGTCGACATTGTCTATAGGTGTCATCCCATTGTCTATAGGTGTCACCCCATTGTCTAAAGGTGTCGTCGACATTGTCTATAGGTGTCATCCCATTGTCTATAGGTGTCACCCCATTGTCTAAAGGTGTCGTCGACATTGTCTATAGGTGTCATCCCATTGTCTATAGGTGTCATCCCATTGTCTATAGGTGTCATCCCATTGTCTATAGGTGTCATCCCATTGTCTATAGGTGTCGTCCTATTGTCTATTGGTGTCATCCCATTGTCTAAAGGTGTCGTCGACATTGTCTATAGGTGTCATCCCATTGTCTATAGGTGTCATCCCACTGTCTATAGGTGTCATCCTATTGTCTATGGGTGTCATCCCATTGTCTATAGGTGTCGTCCCATTGTCTATAGGTGTCATCCCATTGTCTATAGGCGTCGTCCCATTGTCTATAGGTTTCGTCCCATTGTCTATAGGTGTCATCCCATTGTCTATAGGCGTCGTCCCATTGTCTATAGGTGTCATCCCATTGTCTATAGGTGTCATCCCATTGTCTATAGGTGTCATCCCATTGTCTATAGGTGTCGTCCCATTGTCTAAATTTGTCATCCCATTGTCTAAAGGTGTCGTCCCATTGTCTATAGGTTTCGTCCCATTGTCTATAGGTGTCATCCCATTGTCTATAGGTGTCATCCCATTGTCTATAGGCGTCGTCCCATTGTCTATAGGTTTCGTCCCATTATCTAAAGGCGTCGTCCCATTGTCTGAGAGTGTTGTTCTATTCTTGGTTCTTTCGGTAAAGTCACGTAGAAGGGAAATAATAAAAAATGATATAAATTAAACAGTAAAATTCTCACGACGTTTCGATTGCAACACAAGCAATCATCATCAGGTGTGAAAACCAGGGCAATAATTCTTTTTTTAAAAACGCCACTTTTTAAAATTAAATTTATTTTATTTTATTATTTCCCTTCTCCATGACTTTACCGAAAGAACCAAGAAGATGGATCCCTGCAGTCACGAAAGCTTTAAATCGACATTTAAGTGTTGTTCTATTCTCTAAACAACGTTGTCCCGCGCACTCCCCCGTCTCCTGAGCGGGACGCGGTGCCGAGTGGGGGATGGTATCTCTGTCACCCTGTCGCGTCCCTCTTTGCATCCCCGGCGACCCCCTGTATAACCCTTCTAACCCCCGTCATCCCCGCCACACTCCCCTGTAAGCCCATTCACCAGGGCCTCGCTTCTCATCCGAGATTCTCTGGAAAAAGCTGCTCCTATGGGCCACGGTGGCTAGGAGATGTTGACTACCTCGCCTGGTCTACAGGAGCTCGTGGGTTCGATCCCAACCCTGACGCCTGCTGCTGTATATTTGGAGTTTGCGTGTCTCTCTCTCATCATCATCACAATGGCTAGGAGATGTTGACTACCTCGCCTGGTCTACAGGAGCTCGTGGGTTCGATCCCAACCCTGACGCCTGCTGCTGTATATTTGGAGTTTGCGTGTCTCTCTCATCATCATCATCACAATGGCTAGGAGATGTTAACTACCTCGCCTGGTCTACAGGAGCTCGTGGGTTCGATCCCAACCCTGACGCCTGCTGCTGTATATTTGGAGTTTGCGTGTCTCTCTCTCATCATCATCATCACAATGGCTAGGAGATGTTAACTACCTCGCCTGGTCTACAGGAGGTCGTGGGTTCGATCCCAACCCTGACGCCTTCTGCTGTATATTTGGAGTTTGCGTGTCTCTCTCTCATCATCATCACGGTGGCTAGGAGATGTTAACTACCTCGCCTGGTCTACAGGAGGTCGTGGGTTCGATCCCAACCCTGACGCCTTCTGCTGTATATTTGGAGTTTGCGTGTCTCTCTCTCATCATCATCACGGTGGCTAGGAGATGTTAACTACCTCGCCTGGTCTACAGGAGGTCGTGGGTTCGATCCCAACCCTGACGCCTGCTGCTGTATATTTGAAGTTGCAATTACTCTATCGCTCTCACAGTGTTGGTGGTACATGTTGTTTATGTCGTTGATTGTGAAATTTCGGTCACAGTTCCTATGATCACTGTTACATTGCTTTTGGCTTTAGTTTGGTGATTTCGAAACGTTTTTTGGTTTGGCCATGTTTGTTTGTTGTAGTACGGAGTTAGACTGATGGCCTTAATCTAAGTTGTCTTGTGGTTGTTGTTGTTGTTTGACTTGCATCCCACTGGGATTTTTGCACATAGTGTTGGTGTACGGTGCTTTTTCTGCAATATTTTGCTGTCTTTTCTTGGATTTTCTGTTTGCACATAGTCACATAGTCACTTTAAGACGTTTTCTTGTTCATGTTTTTGTTGTTTGTTTGTTGCGGTTGCACCTGATTCAAGAGCCGAATGGCTCACAGGGCTCTACGTAATAAATGAAAACTGAAAGTGAATTTAAAATCGACGTCGCGCGTTTAGAGTCTTTGGCTGCGATGAAGATCCACTTGTGGCCAGGTGTGTGGCCAGGTTGCTTCTGGGCCTTACCTGCTGAATTAAAAGCAATGTTTCTGCTTGGAGTAAGCATTGCTGGCGTAAGGCACTACAACTAGATGGCTAAACAGAAAGTCAGTCGTCCGGTCACGGTGGCTTCGCGCTAGAGCGAGCGGCTCACTGTCACAAGGTTCGAGAGTTGGACTCCTGACTGGGCTAGTAAGTATCTGTCCGTAAGCGTGTGGATGCGTCTGTGCTTCGTCTTTTGACCGAGTTCCATTGTACACACAGTCCACCAGCGCTCGAGACGGGTCAACGCACGCAGCAAATACGAAGATCCCCGTGTTGCCTTGAACGGACCGTTTGGGCATGTGTTGTTGGTGAGCACCTATGAAGGTCAAAACGGGGCTAGCACCATGCACGACCGCCTTTGTCTTGCAGGCTCTGATGTCTGCATCCCGCAGTAGACACTCATCCTAAACGAAACTATTTAGTATTTCACCAGGTAAGGACCACTGAGCTAAATAGCTCTGTTTCAGAAGCGACCTGGCCACAAATGATGGCCCAAGGAATTGGCCGATCGCGTGGAAATTCATAGCAGCTGAACACTCGGAACGCGCGGCGTTGATTTTAAATGTGGAGGGAGAGAACTCCATACGACCACGTGGAGAGAGAGAGAGACACACACACGAACTACAAATATACAAGAGGCGTCACGGTCTAGATAGAAGCCACGACCTCTTGTAGACCAGGCGAGGTAGTTAACATCTCACCAGAGCGGCGCTTTTAAGGCTGAGGCTACCTACCAAAGGCTCCGGGTCAGAGCTCCTTCACCGATGTTGACCGTGAGCGGGAATCGAACCAACCTCTGCGTCACCGCTCCTCACCACACAGAAAAACACCCCCCCCCCCCCATATAGCCTTCAACAGACTGCAGGGGCAAGTGCTGTTAGCGAGCACCTATAAAGGCCGGGACGGTACACGAGGGGATGGGTGGCCAGCACCATGCCCGGCCGCCTTTGTCTCCCCAGTGGTGATGTTTACACACCGCACCAGGTACTCATTTCAGGCTCAGTCGACCCAGGGGGGTACTCCAACAACAACAACAACAACCGCCATTCGCCATTAAGCGGCGGTGATGTCACCACGACGCTTGTGCCAGGCCATGTGCACCTTGAGGCCACGTGAAGTGTCGAACGCTCGCTGGCAGGAGGTCACGGGGCAGACCCAGCAGGTGCCACGGGTCGACTGACTCCACACTCACACACACAGCTTAGTACACGGTACGCATATCCACGTGTTAATCCTCCATTAATGTCGCGTGAATTCCTGTGGCGCTATGAACCGGCTTGGCGCAGAGGCGGAGGCGACGTGAACGTCACGTGGCCAAAACCCATCCCTGGAGCGGCGCTCCGCACTGCGTGTGAACGTTGAACTTCTTTCGCACCGTACGAGAGCCAACGGTGCTAACAACAACAATAACAACGAGTCAGTGCGTGCTGAAACCTACAATTCCACAGCCTCCCGCTCTCAACACACGCCCCTGGCAACGCTGCAGCCACGCAAGCTCAAAACCCCACAAGCCACAACTCCACAACCCCACAACTCCACAACCCCACAACTCCACAACCCCACAACCTCACAACCCCACAACCTCACAACCCCACAACCTCACAACTCCACAACCCCACAACTCCACAACCCCACAACCTCACAACCCCACAACCCCACAACCTCACAACTCCACAACCTCACAACCCCACAACCCCACAACCCCACAACCTCACAACTCCACAACCCCACAACCTCACAACTCCACAACCCCACAACCTCACAACCCCACAAACCCACAACCTCACAACCCACAACCCCACAACATCACAACCCCAGAACTCACAACTCCACAACCTCACAACTCCACAATCCCACAACCCACAACCCCACAACTCCACAACCTCCAACCCCACAACCCCACAACCCCACAGCCGTGCTCGCGTGCGCTGTGAGTCGAGGTGCCGCGAGGTCTCCGCGTGCCACACCGCCCAGTAGCGGAGCGAGCGGGGGTGGGGGGGGGCAAGCGAGTGCCTTGACCCCCGCCCCCCCTGGTGGCCAAAGCTACGAGTTGCCCCCCCCCCCTTGACAACCACCGTGGTCTAAAATAATAAAACTTATTTATAACGCGGTTTACATTTAGATTTTTTATGAAAATGGTTTGAATTACGTTCCACGTTTCAATTAGATTTAATGAGAGCGGTAACGCGATCTTGCAAAGGGCTACTACGCCCCAGAACAGCGTTAAATGTTCGAGACCGTGAGCGCAACGACGATGTGAGTAGGGCAAGAGGAGGTCGCGATAGAGAAATCGCCTCCAGGTGCGAACGTGAAGAGACAAACACAATACTGGGGCCCCACGTGACCGATTGACGCACCCCCTGAGCTGATAATGTAGCTACTACGCCACTGATAATGTAGTTACTACACCATTGATAATGTAGTTACTACACCACTGATAATGTAGTTACTACACCATTGATAATATAGTTACTACACCACTGATAATGTAGTTACTACGCCACTGATAATGTAGTTACTACGTCACTGATAATGTAGTTACTATGCCACTGATAATGTAGTTACTACACCTCTGATAATGTAGTCACTACACCACTGATAATGTAGTTACTACGCCACTGATAATGTAGTTACTACGTCACTGATAATGTAGCTACTACACCACTGATAATGTAGTTACTACGCCACTGATAATGTAGTTACTACGTCACTGATAATGTAGCTACTACGTCACTGCTAATGTAGCTACTACACCACTGATAATGTAGTTACTACGCCACTGATAATGTAGTTACTACACCACTGATAATGTAGTTACTACGTCACTGATAATGTGGTTACTACGCCACTGATAATGTAGTTACTACACCACTGATAATGTAGTTACTACACCACTGATAATGTAGTTACTACGTCACTGATAATGTAGTTACTACATCACTGATAATGTAGCTACTACGTCACTGATAATGTAGCTACTACGCCACTGATAATGTATCTACTACGCCACTGATAATGTAGTTACTACGCCACTGATAATGTAGTTACTACACCACTGATAATGTAGCAACTACGCCACTGACAATGTAGTTACTACGTCACTGATAATGTAGTTACTACGCCACTGATAATGTAGTTACTACGCCACTGATAATGTAGCTACTACACCACTGATAATGTAGCTACTACGCCACTGATAATGTAGCTACTACGCCACTGATAATGTAGTTACTACGCCACTGATAACTTAGTTACTACGCCACTGATAATGTAGCTACTACACCACTGATAATGTAGTCAGTACGCCACTGATAATGTAGCTACTACGCCACTGATAATGTAGTTACTACGCCACTGGTAATGTAGCTACTACACCACTGATAATGTAGTCACTACACCACTAATAATGTAGTTACTACGCCACAGATAATGTAGTCACTACGCCACTGGTAATGTAGTCACTACGCCACTGATAATGTAGTCACTACACCACTAATAATGTAGTTACTACGCCACTGATAATGTAGCTACTACACCACTGCTAATGTAGATACTACGCCACAGATAATGTAGTCACTACGCCACTAATAATGTAGTTACTACGCCACTGATAATGTAGCTAATACACCACTGATAATGTAGTTACTACGCCACTGATAATGTAGCTACTACACCACTAATAATGTAGTCACTACACCACTGATAATGTAGTCACTATACCACTAATAATGTAGTTACTACGCCACTGATAATGTAGCTACTACACCACTGATAATGTAGCTACTACGCCACTGATAATGTAGCTACTACGCAACAGATAATGTAGTTACTACGTCACTGATAATGTAGTTACTACGCCACTGATGATGTAGTTACTACACCACTGATAATGTAGCTACAACACCTCTGATAATGCAGTTACTACACCACTAATAATGTAGCTACTACACCACTGATAATGTAGTTACTACGCCACTGATAATGTAGTTACTACACCACTGATAATGTAGTTACTACACCACTGATAATGTAGCTACTACACCACTGATAATGTAGTTACTACGCCACTGATAATGTAGTTACTACACCACTGATAATGTAGCTACTACGTCACTGATAATGTAGTTACTACGCCACTGATAATGTAGCTACTACACCACTGCTAATGTAGATACTACGCCACAGATAATGTAGTCACTACGCCACTAATAATGTAGTTACTACGCCACTGATAATGTAGCTAATACACCACTGATAATGTAGTTACTACGCCACTGATAATGTAGCTACTACACCACTAATAATGTAGTCACTACACCACTGATAATGTAGTCACTATACCACTAATAATGTAGTTACTACGCCACTGATAATGTAGCTACTACACCACTGATAATGTAGCTACTACGCCACTGATAATGTAGCTACTACGCAACAGATAATGTAGTTACTACGTCACTGATAATGTAGTTACTACGCCACTGATGATGTAGTTACTACACCACTGATAATGTAGCTACAACACCTCTGATAATGCAGTTACTACACCACTAATAATGTAGCTACTACACCACTGATAATGTAGTTACTACGCCACTGATAATGTAGTTACTACACCACTGATAATGTAGTTACTACACCACTGATAATGTAGCTACTACACCACTGATAATGTAGTTACTACGCCACTGATAATGTAGTTACTACACCACTGATAATGTAGCTACTACGTCACTGATAATGTAGTTACTACGCCACTGATAATGTAGCTACTAAACCACTGATAATGTAGTTACTACACCACTGATAATGTAGTTACTACGTCACTGATAATGTAGTTACTACGCCACTGATAATGTAGCTACTACACCACTAATAATGTAGTCACTACACCACTGATAATGTAGTCACTATACCACTAATAATGTAGTTACTACGCCACTGATAATGTAGCTACTACACCACTGATAATGTAGCTACTACGCCACTGATAATGTAGCTACTACGCAACAGATAATGTAGTTACTACGTCACTGATAATGTAGTTACTACGCCACTGATGATGTAGTTACTACACCACTGATAATGTAGCTACAACACCTCTGATAATGCAGTTACTACACCACTAATAATGTAGCTACTACACCACTGATAATGTAGTTACTACGCCACTGATAATGTAGTTAATACACCACTGATAATGTAGTTACTACGCCACTGATAATGTAGCTACTACACCACTAATAATGTAGTCACTACACCACTGATAATGTAGTCACTATACCACTAATAATGTAGTTACTACGCCACTGATAATGTAGCTACTACACCACTGATAATGTAGCTACTACGCCACTGATAATGTAGCTACTACGCAACAGATAATGTAGTTACTACGTCACTGATAATGTAGTTACTACGCCACTGATGATGTAGTTACTACACCACTGATAATGTAGCTACAACACCTCTGATAATGCAGTTACTACACCACTAATAATGTAGCTACTACACCACTGATAATGTAGTTACTACGCCACTGATAATGTAGTTACTACACCACTGATAATGTAGTTACTACACCACTGATAATGTAGCTACTACACCACTGATAATGTAGTTACTACGCCACTGATAATGTAGTTACTACACCACTGATAATGTAGCTACTACGTCACTGATAATGTAGTTACTACGCCACTGATAATGTAGCTACTAAACCACTGATAATGTAGTTACTACACCACTGATAATGTAGTTACTACGTCACTGATAATGTAGTTACTACGCCACTGATAATGTAGCTACTACACCACTAATAATGTAGTCACTACACCACTGATAATGTAGTCACTATACCACTAATAATGTAGTTACTACGCCACTGATAATGTAGCTACTACACCACTGATAATGTAGCTACTACGCCACTGATAATGTAGCTACTACGCAACAGATAATGTAGTTACTACGTCACTGATAATGTAGTTACTACGCCACTGATGATGTAGTTACTACACCACTGATAATGTAGCTACAACACCTCTGATAATGCAGTTACTACACCACTAATAATGTAGCTACTACACCACTGATAATGTAGTTACTACGCCACTGATAATGTAGTTACTACACCACTGATAATGTAGTTACTACACCACTGATAATGTAGCTACTACACCACTGATAATGTAGTTACTACGCCACTGATAATGTAGTTACTACACCACTGATAATGTAGCTACTACGTCACTGATAATGTAGTTACTACGCCACTGATAATGTAGCTACTAAACCACTGATAATGTAGTTACTACACCACTGATAATGTAGTTACTACGTCACTGATAATGTAGCTACTACGCCACTGAAAATGTAGTTACTACGCCACTGATAATGTAGTCACTACACCACTGATAATGTAGTCACTACACCACTGATAATGTAGCTACTACACCACTGATAATGTAGCTACTACGCCACTGAAAATGTAGTTACTACGCCACTGATAATGTAGTCACTACACCACTGATAATGTAGTCACTACGCCACTGATAATGTAGCTACTACACCACTGATAATGTAGCTACTACGTCACTGATAATGTAGTTACCACACCACTGATAATGTAGTTACTACGCCACTGATAATGTAGTTACTACACCACTGATAATGTAGTTACTACACCACTTATAATGTAGTTACTACGCCACTGATAATGTAGTTACTATGCCACTGATAATGTAGTTACTACGCCACTGATAATGTAGTTACTACGCCACTGATAATGTAGTTACTACGCCACTGATAATGTAGTTACTACGCCACTGATAATGTAGTCACTACACCACTGATAATGTAGTTACTACGCCACTGATAATGTAGTTAGTACGCCACTGAAAATGTAGTTACTACGCCACTGATAATGTAGTTAGTACGCCACTGATAATGTAGTTACTACGCCACTGATAATGTAGTTACTCCGCCACTGATAATGTAGATACTCCGCTACTGATAATGTAGTTACTCCGCCACTGATAATGTAGTTACTCCGCCACTGATAATGTAGCTACTACGCCACTGATAATGTAGTTACTACGCCACTGATAATGTAGTTACTACACCACTGATAATGTCGTTACTACACCACTGATAATGTAGTAACTACGCCACTGATAATGTAGTTACTACGCCACTGATAATGTAGTCACTACACCACTGATAATGTAGTAACTACGCCACTGATAATGTAGTTACTACGCCACTGATAATGTAGTTACTACGCCACTGATAATGTAGTTACTACTCCACTGATAATGTAGTTACTCCGCCACTGATAATGTAGTCACTACGCCACTGATAATGTAGTTAGTACGCCACTGATAATGTAGTTACTACACCACTGATAATGTAGTTAGTACGCCACTGATAATGTAGTTAGTACACCACTGATAATGTAGTTACTCCGCCACTGATAATGTAGTTAGTACGCCACTGATAATGTAGTTAGTACGCCACTGATAATGTAGTTAGTACGCCACTGATAATGTAGTTAGTACGCCACTGATAATGTAGTTAGTACGCCACTGATAATGTAGTTAGTACGCCACTGATAATGTAGTTAGTACGTCACTGATAATGTAGTTAGTACGCCACTGATAATGTAGTTAGTACGCCACTGATAATGTAGTTAGTACGCCACTGATAATGTAGTTAGTACACCACTGATAATGTAGTTAGTACGCCACTGATAACGTAGTTACTCCGCCACTGATAATGTAGTTACTACGCCACTGATAATGTAGTTACTACGCCACTGATAATGTAGTTACTACACCACTGATAATGTAGTTACTACGCCACTGATAATGTAGTTAGTACGCCACTGATAATGTAGTTACTACGCCACTCATAATGTAGTTACTACGCCACTGATAATGTAGTTACTATGCCACTGATAATGTAGTCACTACACCACTGATAATGTAGTCACTACACCACTGATAATGTAGTTACTACGTCACTGATAATGTAGTCACTACACCACTGATCATGTAGTCACTACTCCACTGATAATGTAGCTACGACACCACTGATAATGTAGTTAGTACGCCACTGATAATGTAGTTACTACGCCACTGATAATGTAGTTACTACGTCACTGATAATGTAGTCACTACGCCACTGATAATGTAGCTACTACGTCACTGATGATGTAGTTACTACACCACTGATAATGTAGTCACTACACCACTGATAATGTAGTTACTACGCCACTGATAATGTAGTCACTACGCCACTGATGATGTAGTTACTACGCCACTGATGATGTAGTTACTACGCTACTGATAATGTAGTTACTCCACCACTGATAGTGTAGTTACTACACCACTGATAATGTAGTCACTACACCACTGATAATGTAGCTACTACGTCACTGATAATGTAGCTACTACACCACTGATAATGTCGCTACTATTCCACTGATAATGTAGTTACTATGCCACTGATAATGTAGTTACTACACCACTGATAATGTAGTCACTACACCACTGATAATGTAGTTACTACGCCACTGATAATGTAGTTACTACACCACTGATAATGTAGTTACTACGCCACTGATAATGTAGTCACTACACCACTGATAATGTAGTTACTACGCCACTGATAATGTAGTTACTACGCCACTGATAATGTAGCTACTACACCACTGATAATGTAGTTACTACGTTACTGATAATGTAGCTACTACGTCACTGATAATGTAGTTACTACACCACTGATACTGTAGTCACTACACCACTGATAATGTAGTTTACTACACCACCGATAATGTAGTTACTACGCCACTGATAATGTAGCTACTACACCACTGATAATGTAGTCACTACACCACTGATAATGTAGTTACTACGCCACTGATAATGTAGTCACTACACCACTGATAATGTAGTCACTACACCACCGATAATGTAGTTACTACGCCACTGATAATGTAGTTACTACGCCACTGATAATGTAGCTACTACACCACTGATAATGTAGTCACTACACCACCGATAATGTAGTTACTACGCCACTGATAATGTAGTCACTACACCACTGATAATGTAGTTACTACGCCACTGATAATGTAGTCACTACACCACTGATAATGTAGCTACTACACCACTGATAATGTAGTTTACTACACCACCGATAATGTAGTTACTACGCCACTGATAATGTAGCTACTACACCACTGATAATGTAGTTACTACGCCACTGATAATGTAGTTTACTACCCCACTGATAATGTAGTTACTACACCACTGATAATGTAGTCACTACACCACTGATAATGTAGTCACTACACCACTGATAATGTAGCTACTACACCACTGATAATGTAGTTTACTACACCACCGATAATGTAGTTACTACGCCACTGATAATGTAGCTACTACACCACTGATAATGTAGTTACTACGCCACTGATAATGTAGTTTACTACCCCACTGATAATGTAGTTACTACACCACTGATAATGTAGTCACTACACCACTGATAATGTAGCTACTACGTCACTGGTCACACCTGTACCCCTGCATCCCCCCGCGCCCCTCGTAGACCATCCACACTTTGCAGTGATGACGATCAGGCGACTACCCACGTGCGCGTCTGTGTGCGCCCCGCAATCCGAGTCGCGTGTTCCCCTCTGTAGCCCCACACCCCCTGTGACCTCCACCACCCCCCCCCCCTATACCCACGGGGACCCCCTGTGGACCCCCCCTTGGACCCCCCCCCCCCGTGGACCCCCCCCCCGCGTGGACCCCCCCCCCCCCGCGTGGACCCCCCCCCCCACCGCGGGTCCCCGCATCGGGGACTGGAATTGCCCCGGGGGCTCCGCGCGCTCCCCAGGAATGTGCGGCGCGCGGAGGCGAGTCCCGGACAAGACGAGACGCGGAAGGGTGTGAGTGTGTGCACGTGTGTGTGTACCTGTGTGCACGTGTGTGCGTGTGAGTGTGTGCACGTGTGTGCGTGTGAGTGTGTGCACGTGTGTGTGTACCTGTGTGCACGTGTGTGCGTGTGAGTGTGTGCACGTGTGTGTGTACCTGTGTGCACGTGTGTGCGTGTGAGTGTGTGCACGTGTGTGTGTACCTGTGTGCACGTGTGTGCGTGTGAGTGTGTGCACGTGTGTGTGTACCTGTGTGCACGTGTGTGTGTATCTGTGTGCACGTGTGTGTGTACCTGTGTGCACGTGTGTGCGTGTGAGTGTGTGCACGTGTGTGTGTACCTGTGTGCACGTGTGTGCGTGTGAGTGTGTGCACGTGTGTGTGTACCTGTGTGCACGTGTGTGCGTGTGTACACGTGTGTGTGTGTACACGTGTGTGTGTGTGCACGTGTGTGTGTGTGTGTACACGTGTGTGTGTGTATGCACCTGTGTGTGTGTGCACGTGTGTGTGTGCACGTGTGTGTGTACACGTGTGTGTGTGTGTACCTGTGTGTGTGTGCACGTGTGTGTGTACACCTGTGTGTGTGTGCACGTGTGTGTGTGTACCTGTGTGTGTGTGCACGTGTGTGTGTGTACACCTGTGTGTGAACCTGTGTGTGTACACCTGTGTGTGTGTGTACACGTGTGTGTGTGCACGTGTGTGTACACGTGTGTGTGTGTACACGTGTGTACACGTGTGTGTGTGTACACGTGTGTGTGTGTACACGTGTGTGTGTACACGTGTGTGTGTGAGTGTGTACACGTGTGTGTGTGTGTACACGTGTGTGTACACGTGTGTGTATGTGTGTACCCGTGTGTGTGTACACGTGTGTGTATGTGTACACCTGTGTGTGTGTACACGTGTGTGTGTACACGTGTGTGTGTGTACACGTGTGTGTGTGCACACGTGTGTGTGTGCACACGTGTGTGTGTGTACACGTGTGTGTGAGTGTACACGTGTGTGTACACGTGAGAGTGTGTACACGTGTGAGTGTGTACACGTGTGAGTGTGTACACGTGTGAGTGTGTACACGTGTGTGCGTATCCCCCGTATGGCCTTTTAACAAACTATTGCGTCAAGTGCTGTTAGCGAGCACCTATGGAGCCCGGAACGGTACACGAGGGGGTGAGTGGTCAGCCTCACGCCCGACCGCCTTTGTCTTCCTGGTGACGATGATTACACATCTCACCAGGTTACACACACACACATACACACAGTACGTACATGAGTACACACAATTACCCACATCACCACAGCAACACAAATACACACACGTCTGCACAAATACACACACGTCTACACAAATACACACACGGCTATGGTTGGGTACACAAACAGTTACACACACACACAGTTTCACACAGGCATGGGCAAAACAGGAACACAAAGACTGTACGGTTACACATGGACACACACACACACCAATGGGGAAGCAAAGACAAAGGTCCTCCATACAGCCTCTAACAGACATTTAGGGCAAGTGCCGTTAGCGAGCACCACCTCTGAAGGGGGTTGGGTGGCCAGGACCACGCCCGACCGCCTTTGTCTCCCCAGTGGCGATGTTTACACACCGCACCAGGTACTCATTTGAGGCTGAGTCGACCTAGGGGAGGCCCAGGAATGGTTCAGAATAATCGAACTCAGGTGGCCGGGTTCGTAGCGCAGTGCGCTAAACGTTGTACTATCGCTCCCCCCCCCCACACACTGGCACACACGCACACACACGGGTACACACACACGCACACACACGGGTACACACACACGCATACACAGACGGGTACACACACACGCATACACAGACGGGTACACACACACGCATACACAGACGGGTACACACACACGCATACACAGACGGGTACACACACACACGCACACACACACGGGTACACACACACACGCACACACACGGGTACACACACACGCATACACAGACGGGTACACACACACGCACACACACACGGGTACACACACACACGCACACACACGGGTACACACACACGCATACACAGACGGGTACACACACACACGCATACACAGACGGGTACACACACACGCACACACACACGGGTACACACACACACGGGTACACACACACACGCATACACAGACGGGTACACACACACGCATACACAGACGGGTACACACACACGCACACACACACGGGTACACACACACACGCATACACAGACGGGTACACACACACGCACACACACACGGGTACACACACACGGGTACACACACACACGCATACACAGACGGGTACACACACACGCATACACAGACGGGTACACACACACGCACACACACACGGGTACACACACACGCACACACACGGGTACACACACACGCATACACAGAGGGGTACACACACACACGCACACACACACGGGTACACACACACACGGGTACACACACACACGCACACACACACGCACACACACACGGGTACACACACACGGGTACACACACACACGCACACACACGGGTACACACACGCAAGGTATATTCGCTGTAAATGCAGACATTCCTACACACAGCAGCAGACAGGCACACACGCACACACGCACACACACATGCCCACAAGGCAGCACAGAGACACAGACATACAGACACACACACACAGGCACATGTCTCAGCATGCACACATACAGGCGCACACACACACAGACATACACACACAGGCAGAGATACACATACAGACGCACACACACACAGACATACACACAGGCAGAGAAACACACTTACAGACGACCACCGTTCACCACTCAGTGGCGGTGACGTTACCACGGCGCTTGTGCCAGGCTAGGTGCACGAACCTATAGGCACGTACATGAACACATGCACACACATAGCTACTAACACACCGACCCCCCGTATAATCTTAACGGACTTGTGGGACAAACGCTGTTAAAGGGCACCTATGAAGGCCGGCACGGCACACGAGGGGTGATGTGGCCATCATTACCCCCGGCCGCCTTTGTCTCCCCAGTGGCGATGTTTACACATACACAACAACAACAACGCAAATTCGCCACTAAGTGGCGGTGACGTCACCACGACGCCTGTGCCAGGCTAGGTGCACGTCGAGGCCACGTGAAGTGTCGAACGCCCGCTGGCAGGAGGTCACGGGGGCAGACCCAGCAGGTGCCACGGGTCGACTGACTGAGATGACCGAGATTATATATACACATCATACACACAGATGTGCACACACACACACACGCACGTGTAAACACAACCACACACTGGCAGACACATGCACGGTCAACACATGCACACATATGTGCAAAGAAAAGCACACACACGTATAGCCACAGGAACAACCACAGACACATGCAAAGATCCCCCATATAGTCTTTAACAGACTGTTGGGGCAAGTGCTGTTAGCGAGCACCTATCAAGGCCGACAGGGCACACGAGGGGGTGGGTGGACAACACCACGTCTCATGAGTGGCGATGTTTACACATCGGACCAGGTACTCATTTGGGGCTGAGTCGACCTAGGGGAGGCTCAGGATCGGTTCAGATAATCGCCACCGGTGTTGGCCGTGAGCGGGAATCGCCGAGTTCGTAACGCAGCGCGCTAGCCGCTACACACTCTGAGACACACATGTAGACATACATGTAGACACTCACCGAGACACACACACCTAAACACACACACACCTACACACACCTAGACACACACACACAGACACACACCTACACACACACACCTAGACACACACACACCTAGACACACACACACCTAGACACACACCTACACACACACACCTAGACACACACCTACACACACACACCTAGACACACACACACCTAGACACACACACACCTAGACACACACCTACACACACACACCTACACACACTTAGACACACACCTAGACACACACTTACACACACACACCTAGACACACACACACCTAGACACACACCTAGACACACACCTACACACACACACCTAGACACACACCTACACACACCTACACACACCTAGACACACACCTACACACACCTACACACACACACCTAGACACACACCTACACACACACACCTACACACACCTAGACACACACCTAGACACACACCTACACACACACACCTAGACACACACAAACCTACACACACACACTCACCTAGACACACACACACACACCTACACACACCTAGACACACACAGACACACCTAGACACACACCTAGACACACACAGACACACACACACCTACACACACCTAGACACACACACACAGACACACACCTAGACACACACATACACACACACACCTACACACACCTAGATACACACACACTGCTACACACACACACCTACACACACCTAGACACACACCTACACACACCAATATCTGTGCGCGCGAGCGTTTCCGACAGAAGCGGTTACGCGACGCGCGGTCCTGCGGAGGAGAATTGTGGGGGGGGGGTGGGGGGGGGCAGTCAGTGCCGCTGTAAACACGAGAACGGTGTTCGGGGTACGAGAGCCCCCCCCCTCTTCCCCTCCACCGCCCCCCCATCCCCAAACTCCCGCTACCGCCAGCAACTCACCCTCGTCCAGCAGGCGCTCGAGGTGCGTGAATATCCCGCAGAAGTTGGGCAGACTCGCCATGAGCTTCTTGTCGTTGATGAGCTGCATGAGGTAGTCGGGGCTGGCCCGGGGCTTCTCACGCGCCGTGTGCTGCTCCATGTCCCTCACCATGCTCGGCGCGTCGCACGCCCGCCCCGTCTCCTCCTCCTCCTCGTCTCCTCCTGCGCGCTGCGCTCTCCTCCGGCTCTCCTGGTCTCGCCTCTCTTCCCCCCCTCCCCTCCCCGCTGTGCACTGCCTCCTCCTCCTCCCTCCTCCTCCTTCCTCCCTCTCTACGCGGCGTC